>NC_140609.1:974561-1219561 GCF_057381915.1 Diplotaxodon limnothrissa | reverse complement strand
AGCCGGAGATCGACAGACGGAGATCGACAGACGGATTGGTGCTGTGGCTGCAGTGATGTGGACGGTCCGTCGAGGTGAAGAGAGAGCTGAGTGTAAAAGCAAAGCTCTTGATTTACTGTTCGATCTATGTTCCTACCCTCACCTATGGTCATGAGCTGCAGGTAGCGACTGAAAGAAGGAGATCGCAGATATAAGAGGCGGAAATGAGCTTCCTCCGAAGGGTGACTGGCCTCTCCCTTAGAGACAGGATGAGGAGTTCGGCCGTCCGCGAGGGGCTGCTCCTTCACATCAAAAGGAGCCAATTGAGGTTGAGGTAATCCTTTTTCCACGGATGCCTCATGGGCGCCTCCTGGGTGAGGTGTTCTGGGCATGTCCCACCAGGAGGATGCCCCAGGGTAGACTCAGGACACGCTGGAGAGATTATATCTCTTGGCTGTCCCGGGAGCGCCTTGGTGTTCCCCCGGACAAGCTGGGTAGAGGGAGGTCTGCTCAGGTTGCTGCCCCTCGCGACTCGGCCCGGATAAGCAGAAGAAGATAGATGGATGGATAAAAGAAAATAAATGGAGAAGTATTTAATGGATGCTTAGACATTGAAACTACTAAGACTACAAACAGTTAAAGTGTTAACTGATGAGGGTTGACAGGAGATCCAAAGAGTCTTTCTCCCTTAGGCTTCTATCCACACAGATGTTGTTCTGACCTTAGAAACGTCTCCGCCTGCAGGCTGTTAAACACTTTTAAGATGTAAGGTTTTCATTATAAAACGCTGGCGTTGTGCATGTTGGGTCTCCAGCTGTCTGACTTCTCTAACAATAGATCTTACAGGTTGTCAACTATTCTGTCTTGTTGTTGCATCATTAGCCAGTTCACAGCCATCTTAATTTGATGAGCAGCTCAAAAGTGAAGCCTTACAGCATTCTGGCTTCTTCTCAAAGCTATTTTTTTTGTTGTGTAAAAAAAGCTATTTTGTCCTCTGGTGCAGTCAGATGAAGTTGACTGTTGACTAAAAGATGAATGTTGAGGTCTGTGAGCAGGATCAGCCATCCTTCCAGACGCCCATCTAATTGCCAGTTCTGTTACGTTTAATAATTGCTTTGCCTCGAGCTGTGTTTGACTGTTTTTCTTCTCACCCACTGAGGACAGTGAAGCTACTGTTGCATTTATTTCAACACACAAAGGGTCTTTATTCTCACGGGCTTCTTAACTTCCCTCCAGAATTCAGTCTTATTGTTGTTGTAATCGTTGCAGACGTCTCAGTGTTGTAGACAACTGCACAAAAAAAGTTTCTCCAACAGGTGTTTTGAGCACTTAGTGGGACATGACTGTTTTTGTATAAGGAAAAAAAGAAATCACATTTTTTCTCTTTGTTTTGAGTAAAAATATTTTTGACTACATTTTATTTTCTTCAAAGCTTTATTGAATTTTTCTCCCCAAAAGTCCGTCTTGGCTTGTCCCACACGAACAGTTTGGGTTATGGTTCCTGCCTCGATTTTTTGTTTTGGGGTTTTTGTGCTCCTCTTTTCTCTCGTCCCAACAAGTCAAAACGTTTCTACCAGAAGGAGAGACATCAAGTCCCAGCCCACTTCATTCATAGACCTACCTTTTCTTCTGGACTGGAGAACAGCTGAAGATACAACAGTATAAAATCCTCACATTTACCTGGCTATTTTATTTTTTGAATCTTTTTTGTAACTTTTCAATATTTTCTTATAGACATAAACATGTTATTTATTAGACATTTATTTTCCTAAGAAAAACTCATTGAGCTTTAAAATGTCATTAACAAAGGTGACCTGCTCACAAACATGTTAAAAATGATACTGTGAACAGTTAGCCAATACCCACATAGCAGACAGGTCTGGCCCGGATCTGGTGTCAAGCCGGCACTGCTGGCTGACTTCTGGCATGATAAGACGCATGTCATCCAGATATGGGCCAGGCCTGGCGTAGATGGCACTGTCTATGTGATGGCATGCCACATCTGGCCCGATTGTAGTTTGGTTTGTGGCCCAGGCTCATAGAAAACAGGTCTGGCCCAGATCCGGCATCAAGCCGGCACTTCTGACTGACTGGTGTCATGGCAGGGTGTGTGTCAACCAGATGTGGGCCAGGTCTGGCAATGATGGCACTATTTATGTTCCTCTTTTCCTATTTTGGTTAGAAGACCCAAATGCCATGTTGCAATACTATACTGCTATGGTAGCCAACGTTTCAAATGCAGGTTTGACAGGTTTGTGAGTGTACACTTTATCCAAAACCTAGTGACGGTTTACTCAGGTTTACCACTGGGTGACTGTAGCTCAGGAGGTAGAGCAGGTCACCTACTGATCAGTAGGTTAGTGGTTCGATCCCTGGCTCCTCCAGCCTGCATGTCAAGAGTGTGAATGTAGTTAGGAAGCGCTCAGTTTAGTAGAAAATTAAACATGTACATTGCTGTACTTTGTACTGTGTTTTTACCCTGAGTGATTACACTTTGCATGCGGAATGAACACATGATATTTTGGTATTGCTAACCATATGACATGGTGTAAATATGAACCTGCTTTGGAACACGTGCAGACCTTTTTGGCTTGTGAAAAGGTGCACATAGTTACTGTGAGGTCCAATAATTAGCTCTAGATGGCACACTGGTGCCCACAGGAACAAAAATGTACTTGTACTCTACCCCCAATTTTGAGTTTATACTTGTTAACTACATTACAATATGCTTTTAAAATAGTCTGTAGCACACAACAGTGGACTTGTGTAGCTGGATTTAAGCTTAGTTATTCTTCTCCATTTATGTGCCACTTTTTTAATGATAATTGATTTGTTGCAGTAGCTAATCCTGAGACCTGATCAATCGAAAAAGCATAAACTTATCACTGATTGTTGGTAATATCAAACACAAGGACAAACTAGATTTGTTTGCTTTTTGTGCAAAAACGTGACATGTAGGATAAATACTAGAGATGGCACGATACCACTTTTTTATGTCCGATACCGATACCGATATCATAAATTTGGATATCTGCCGATACGAATCCGATATAGTGTTTTTTAATCAACAAAACTGTTTTTTAAATATCTTGCTGCATTTTGTATAAGTTCATACTCAAGTTTAAAACAACAACTACACTAAAGCTATTCTGTTATACCTGTATGCAAAAAAAATATTTCATAGTTCAGCAATACTGATCAATCTAATAAACTTAAACCTACACCATCCTCCCTATTCTGGTATTTTAAAGAGTACTTAGCATAAATATTAAGCAACCTAACTAATAGGGTTCCAACTCCCAGCAACAACAAAAATAAATAAATAAAAATAGGGAACCACCCCTCACGCTCCACCTCATGATGCTTAATCGACGTAATCAACCTTAATTTGATGCATTGTGAAAAAAAATGCACAGAAATCAATTATTTTTCAAGAAATATTAAATAGATTCAACATCTTTCTTCAACAAAATTGCAGACTGCACAGATGGTACCTTTCCAAAGGAAAAAGTACTATAGCTTACTAGGGTATATATATTAGACTTAATAGTTACTATATACAGTAATGGACTTCTATTCATTTTACATCAAATTAAAACTTTGGGTGTCAGATAATTATTTATTAAAAGCTCGACATTTTAAATGAGAATAAGAAAGAAAAGTATGTCTTTGTGCCCCCTTTTCCCTGTTAATGCCCTATCGGCCCCCCTGGCTAAACTTTGCTAGATCCGCCCCTGCACAGTTACCAGCTGTCAGCTACATAGAAAAAGATCCTCGAGTAGAAAGTAATATTAAATAAATTCTAACAACAGCTGATCAAGCTTAAACGTGCTGCTGTTGTTCAGCCGCTGGTTTCCTCTTTCTGGTGCAAAGTGGGCCAAAAGCAAACTAGAGAGACGGACTCGCGACAGAAAAGCCGATCAGCTGATCATTGATCAGTTTCATGATTGAAGTAGCAGCAAGAAGAGGCAGTCGCTCCATATATCGCTTGTTAAGCTTAACGCAGGAATGCTTTACATTCAGAGATGGACTTACACACTTGCTTTACTTCTCTCGGGATAACTTTGTCGGAGATGACATGCCGGGTTGCTAGTGAAGCTCCACATGCTATCCAGACCACCAACAGGTCCCGCATGCCACAGCCGCTCTATCACGTGATGCATACTGCTCCGACGTGCTAACGTTCTGAGGTGAGTTACGGCGTGTTGCAAGTTTTGTGAGGTGCTTTCGTGATATTTAATGGATCGGATTACATTTTTTATTTTTCTCCGATATCCGATCCAGTAATTTAGGTCAGTATCGGACCGATACCGATACGTAATATCGGATCGGTCCATCTCTAATAAATACACAAATGAGCAAAATGACCTCCAAGTGGAAGGCAAATGTGTGATCTTACACAACCCATAAAAGCACATTTATATTACATCATCTCCCAAGGTGAAAATGATTGTAAGCATAATCATGAGCTGCTCTGACAAAATGTAAGAAGCAGTGCTCCAAGTAGGCACTCATTCTTCAGGTTAATGGTTCGGTTGTAGAGCAGTCTACCGCTGGCCTCTGAGGAGCAGGTGTTAGTTGTAAAATCCAACTGCTGAGCTGCCTCCTGCTGTTTACTAGCCCAGCAGGCCAGGCTGGGTGTGAGTCTAGTGCTAATTGAACATCGGTACTCCTCGGCCCTACAACAGGTAATCTCTACCAGGTGCTGCCATCCATGCGTAGTTGTGCTTAGAATAAACAGTCCTGCCCTGCACACCATTCACACCATTAACATATTATTTAAGGGACATTACACCATAACACTCGTGCGCGCACACACACACACACACACACACACACACACACACACACACACACACACACACACACACACACACACACACAAAGTCCAGGCACAAAGAGTTCCTTTTATCCCAGACCACATTCAGAGGAAGTTACACTCTCACAATCATTTTTAAAGATTTACAAGGCACAGTATAATTAACTGGCTCAATTTAACACAGTGTAAATGGTCATTTTTCACTTCATCTGTAAAACGTGCTCCACAGGGACCCTGTGAGTCTAATGAAAACTGGTCTGCACAGATACAGCTGAAACAAACTGGAATAAGATGAGTATATCATGCTATTAGGCTTTAAGATGTGTTACTGTCCATTAATCAATACTGAATGGTCTTAAATGTGATCGCTCAATTATTGGACTTTGTTCTTCAGTCCTTTAAGTAATTACACCATTACTTAAAAAAACAGCTGTCTTAGCTAATTATAGGCCAACCTCCAACCTCTCTTATCAGGAATCTTTTAAATATATAAAGACCTGGATCATTCTAACTCTAATGTCCTGCTTCTAACTTCAGAACTTTGAATCCACTTTGGTCCTGTAAATGGTAAAAGGACAGGTTCTTATGTAGTGCTTTTTTCCTATACGCCATGGTCCTTTTAGAAATAAGCAGCTTTCTCCTGACAGCCTTTCTAAACTAGTCATCTTTGTCTTTTTTGTATTGTCATGAATGTTAATATTTAATATGGTAACTGAGGCCTTTAGAGTTTGAGCTCTTGGGTTTCTTCTTTTTCAGGAAGCTGTAGCCACGGCCAACATCAACACATATTGTTCAGTCTCTTGTTTGTCTCATAGATTGCTGCTGACATTTGGTTCAGTTTTCCAAACTGCACCTCTGCTGGACACTTTGGCAGTGGTGAAGCTGAAGAATTCAGAGCTAATCCTCCCTCATTATTACATCACTTTGTGCAAAATACCAGTAACACTGGCAGTCAGATGCATGAGGCACCACTGCATCGCTGGTACACTGATCTTAGGTTTGAAATCGTCACTTTTAGTCATGCAAAGATACCTCTTGTCATTTTGGACAAATACAGTGCATGCACTGCGATACATGTCACTCAACAATCTAGTGTTGACTGAAGCTCAGCCACTCTGTTAAATAGTGAGCCAGTGACAACGATCATCAGTATGACTGTCAGCAGGTGTGGCTGGCTTCAGGTGCATCATGTTTCCACTGATCATCCATCAGATGTTTCTACAACTTGACTGGAATCCACATGAGGTAAATTCAGTCAAATGGACATTATTTGGAAAGGCACACACCTGTCTCTGTGTAGCTGGCAGTGTAGTCAAGCACAAACAAAGCCTTGTAGTCCATGTAATTGTCTATAGACCACGGGAATAGGATTGTAACGAGCACAGATCTGGGGAAGAAACATTTCTGCAGCTTTAATGGTCCCATTGAGCACAGTGGCCTCCATCATCCATAAATGAAGAAATGAAGAAGAAGTTTGGAACCACCAGGACTCTCCTAGTGCTGAGACAAATTAGACACAACGAGACAGAAGAAGCAAAACTAAACACACTGAACATGGAGTGCAAAATAAAACAGGAAAGACTAAGACGCAGACTAACTCACAACATGACACGAGAACTGAGAGGAAATGAGATGGATTAGAGAGATAATGGGAGGAGATAACGAGGGGGACGCAGGAACAGTTAACGGAGACGAGACAGAGAGAGAGCGAGAGAGCAAGGGAAAAGTTTGGCTTCAGGGGACATTTGAATTGTCCAAGTGGGCAGCTGCAGATCTCAGTCAAGCTTGATAGTGCTGATTTTGGAGTAGGGGCACCGTGTCAGCCCATGGCGATGTAAAGCTTGCCTCACTGTGAGCCTTGATGCTGGTGTTCCACCAGTTCGTGGCAGGTTTGAACCGTGGTTGTTCCTGAACATCCTACTCAGTTTTATTTCATTTGGGTGCGACAGTTTGGATCTTCTTCCAGACCTCGCCAAAATGGTGACCCATCTCAATAACTTGTACTCACATATAATAATAGTTATAATGTTGAACTGATGATTTCTACAGTTCTTGGACCCTCCTATTGTTGTAAACATTGGCCAATCCGATGAGTGTGGTCAAACAAATTAAGGTGAAAAGTTAAAAGAAATTATCCTTGTAAAGAAAAAGATCATAGAACCTTCAGCCCCACCTATTAAAGGATTTAAGTGCCTGTATTATTTGAGATTATATGGCTGACATTGATACTGTTTGGATTAGAGAAAACCCCAAACAAACCAAATTCTTTTTTTTCCAGCAGTAATGGGGGTCGCTTGGATGGGTGACGAAACGTTGGTCCCACTGAAAGCGCTACATCCAGATGAACGGAATCACCTGGGAATTCCTTACCTGGATGATGGAGCATGCATCAAGATAATGCACGTGAAAATTATTTCAATATCATCATTAAAGCTGAAATGTTGGAGTGAAATACTGTAATGGAAAATGAACTTTTAAAAAAGATTGAGAATTTGAAGAACACTTACAATATCATTAAAATATTACAGGTGCCATTTTTTAGAGATATGTGCCATTGTTTCCCTTGAAACACAAAGTCTTGTTGTGTGTTCCTGACAGCCACAAGGCCTGCACCAGCTGGGCTCTCACCCCCTCACAGCTATAACGCCTCATGTCTTATGGGGTGACTCAAACACAATAAACCACAACATAACAGACACATTGGGACAGATGGGAGAGAGAGATGAGGAGGGAAAGGTTTGTCTGAGAAAGAGGAAAAGGACCGGGGGGGGGGGGGGGGGGGGTGAAAGGAGAAAGCATAGAGGAAGATGTGTTATGTTCATGCCTTTTTAATTTGTCACTTATTAAAATTATAAATATATATATTTTAACTCAAAAGTACAGTTTTTAAATTTAATGTTGCTGAAACAACAAAGTAATAAAATAATAAATCTATCTGATCGAGAAATCCCTCATCTTTGGAAAAGAGAGTTTATTACAGAGAAATGTCTCTTTCAAAATAAAAGCTATACTATACGCTTCTTCTGGGCTATATTCTCAGCAGCACATTAAACATATCAGGTCCCCATAAGGAGAATCCTGTGCTAACGGCTGTCTAAATGACTCGGGTAAAGTTAGTAGCATGCTTGTTGTTTTTGTCTGCTTCCACTTGTCTTTGCACTAGGATGATGTCGGAGTAAATGTGCAGTCATATTCGTTGTGTTCCACTAGTGCTTTCAGGTTAATCTCGTTGAAATGACGTTAACGCCACAACACGGCAAATCTCCGTTAACGAGCTACCGCCGATCGCCCCGTGCATGGGGCTGGACGGCCAACACGTTAACGAGCTAACTGCGCTAACACACTAGCTCCCACCCATGTAATTGAGCATTGCCTGGCACATCCAACATACTGTTTTACTTTAGTCCATGACGCGCTTACCTTCAGGGTCATACGTCACATGAAAACCAAAATAGTTCCAAACACCAGATCTGAATGAGGGTGGGGGAGGTTCAGTTTGCAATGTTGCAAGGAGAGCTTAACTTCTGTCTGCTAGCTTGCCCTGCGCTCAGTGAATCTGCGCTCGACTACTCCGCCTAGGCTGCACTGTCGAGCGCAAATCCACTGAGCGCTCAACACAGACAGCATCGTCAGAAGGAAAGTTGATAAAATAAATTACAAATGTTGTATTGTTTGATACATATGCGTACCAAACCGAAAGCACTGTATCGGTTCAATATCGATACGAATATCGTTGCACCCCTAATATATATGTATATATTTATTATATATATATAAATTTGATTTTTTTTTCTCCAATTCACCAGGTCTGTAAAGTTCAGTATGACTGTGGCACATGATACAAGAGAATAAATACAGAAGAATAAAAACTTTTTGTGAATAACTTTACTCTTCTTAAATATAACTCAGAAAACAAGTAAAAGTACAAATGTGTACAAGTTAGACTTCCTCAGTAAGTTTACACTCTTTTGGAGTGATTTTAATTGTGTGTTAAAGAGAAAGAGATTAGGAGGTAAAGTAGAGGATGCAGAGTCCATCATCACTGAGGCCGTCTCTCATGCATGAAGTCCAGGGGCCCGTTCTTCGTATGTCGCTTACTACATCCAAGACCAAATCATCGCGCTAACCGTGAGCTCGCTATTCCGGTTCTCCGAACACACCTGCTGTTGACGATTAGTACAGCTGGATGAAGTAATGTGAGATCACTGGGTGGCTTAACAGGGGCTACGCATCGATAGTAGAAACATTGATCGGCAACCCTTTGATTGGTCGGCGAAAATGTCGAAGGAGAGCGCTCGGTATTTTTCGGCAGCAGAGCAAGAACTCCTGAGTGAGGGATTTCAGGAGTTTCAGAGTTTAATCAGAACGCAAGGCAACACTGCAAAGGCTGCAAAAGCAAGGAGCGAGGGCTGGCAGGAAGTTGCTGACAAATTAAACTCGTAAGTGATTTAATAATAACAATAATAATGGAGTGGATTTATACAGCGCTTTTCAAGGCACCCAAAGCGCTTTACAATGCCACTATTCATTCACTCTCACATTCACACACTGGTGGAGGCAGCTACGGTTGTAGCCACAGCTGCCCTGGGGCAGACTGACAGAAGCCAGGCTGCCATATTGCGCCATCGGCCCCTCTGGCCAACACCAGTAGGCGGTAGGGTAGATTTAACATATCACACTATATTATCCAATATTATATTACATTATATTACATTATAATATGTTATATTATATCCCCTTTCACATTAGAGCCACAACAGGACCCACTAGAACATGGGAACAAGTAAAAGTGAAATATTAGAATATTCTACAGAATGGTAATATTTATCACTTATATTGGTTTTCGTCTCTTGGAAAGAGACCCTGAAATAATCTGTTTGTTTGTTCATAACAGCAACCAAGAAAAGGGCAGAGCAAAAAAAGACAGGTGGTGGTCCTGCACCCCCTCGTCAACAAGTTGGTTAAGTAAATAATACCCTCACGGGAAAATCGATATCTCTCTATGAGCACACTGTCGCGCTGAGCTAAAGGATCCTGTCTGTCCCGCAATATACGCTGGATTCTGAGGACTCTCCTTATCAATCTTGCACCTTCCGCAATGGGTGGCTCGCGTATACGGACAGGACATGGCTGCGACAGGCTTCCCAAATCCACCTTCGCTTTTATAGCCGTGGTCTCTCATCTTGATTACACGAAGTAATTTACAATTACTACTCTGAAATATGAATTACATCTGTAATAATCACATACATGTAATAGAATGTTAATAGTACATTTCCCTTTTTTAGGAAATGACCTGTATGTATCTGTGTGAAATCAATAAAAGGATCAAGTGCTGCATTATCTTTAGTTACATTGATGTTATTTATTTATGGTGACACAGTGGTGGAATATCGCTGTTGCTTTCGTATAAATGAAGCGGACATACCTGCGTGGCCGCGATCTAATCCTGTTTACATAAAGTAAACCTGCTCCCACACATTTGCCACACAGGTGTAGATACTGTAGGTTCAGTGAATGCTGAAATTGCACTGATTAGAATATACTGGACATTCAAAGCTAAGAGTCAGCGCACTGTGTTAGAGGCTGGGATTGGATGAATACATCATATATACAACCTTTGATCATCATTTATGTCCAGTTGAGAATGAATCAGTGCACTCACATATTAAATGAACCGAAATCAGTAGTGTGATCTCCAGTCTTCATATATTGAATGAGAGAACTGACAGCTGTTATTTTAATCAGCCTGTCTCAGTTGTTTTAACTCTTAAGTATCACAAAGTAATGTAACATCTGGACTGACGAGTTTACTGTCAGCATTTTAATCGCTAGTTTAAAGGCTGTAGGTTGCAGCCGTCGCTCTAACACTGTATGAATGTAACAGGCCTCAGTGCTGGTTCTAATAGTCTGAGCTGCTTCCAGCTTTATTTGTGAAGAGCACAGCAGCTTACAAAACACGTAGCTAGCTCGTACAGCCGCGACGTAAAACTTTCATAAGCTAAGATGACCTTAAAATAACGGGGCTACGTGCGGTGATGCTAGCGTTAGCCATGTTAGCGTGTTACCTTCAACAGGTGGTCAGACTGTATAAACAGGCACTCAGTCAGAGGTTGGCTCTCCGTTTTGCTGCAGGGTCCCTTCATTCTTCACATATCCGTGTCGAGCCGAGTGTAAATCCCGAGGCTGAACGGCCTCACTATAACCCCCCTCCGTCAAACTCTACACTTAGTGCAATCAGGCTAGTACTGTTCACCTGGCAACCGTCAAACCCAGATTCACTGATTGGACTGCCAGATGGATAAGTTGCTCTACAGAACATCTCTTGACTGCTATATATTCCAGAGGCAGTGTGCTTCTCACGACTGCCCTTTGCATTGCATGGTCCATGGAAACCCAGTGCATTAAGCTTCTGGAGCTAATCTGAAGGCCACATCAAGTTTGGAGGTCTGTAGCAATTGAATCTGCAGAAAGTTGGTGACCTCTGTGCACTTATGTGCCTCTCTCTGATTTTAAGTGATCGACCACTTCTCAGCTGAGTTTCTGCCATTTACAGTCACTTCTATGTAACGATAAAAGTTGACTGTGGAATATTTAGTAGTGAGGAAATTTCACAGCTGGATTTGTTTTACAGATGATATCCTATCATGGTACCACACTGCACTACAGTGAGCTCCTAAGAGCGACCCATTCTTTCACAAACGTATGTAGAAGCAGCCTGCTTGCCTTGATTTTATGCAGCTGTGCCCAGCACAGTCATTGGAACACTTGATTACAGGGATTTGGACGGGCGAGTCAATGTGTGTAGGTACCAACACACCACCTGTACAACAGGAGTACAGTCACATGCGGCTTTCCTTCCTCTGCTGCTTGTAATTGAATGATTGTGAATAAGAGATGTTTTCCTCAGTAATAACACCTCTGTCCTTATCACAGACAAGATAAACTTTGTTTCTTTTTAGGTAAGCTTATTAAAAGTCACTTCATTGGTATGTTTGTTAAAACCCTCCTTAAATCCAGATTAAGCTGTTCAAGATTCAACACAAGCATGGAAATCTTTGTGAATAGGGTTATTTGCAAAGATTAATTTGACTAATATTTCCACTTGCATGGTTGGATGGTAGGTCACAGTTGATCTTTCATAGCATAACTTTACAGAGAATTAGCGAACTGACTTTAATTGATGGTTGTTTAATTTATTTAATTGTAGGATGAGTGCAATGAGTTCAAATATCTCTTGTTTATTTAGTTGTATAGAGATTAGTAATTGTTAATTAATGGAAGGTGTTTTTGTTGTTATACAGATGCTCATAGTTATTTATTTGTTAGTATATGAAAAATATATAAAAGGAGACTTAACTGAGCTTATGCTGTGTAAACTAGCTCTTCATTCTGTTGATGCAGCAGAAGGCAATTTCTTTTCAAACAACTAGATTGAAAAAAACAACACAAAATATTGCAACATTTTTAAACTGGCCTGTAGATACTCGCACAGAGCTTTCTTCAGATCCAAACCAAAGTGGCAACGAGCACAATCCAAGCCAGACGACATAAATCAATAATTTGAACTGAACAAAGAAAAATCCCTGTGATCCTTTAACGTTCCACACTGTTCAGTTCAAAGTGGAGGAAATAATTGTTTGATCCACTGCTAGGGTTTAGGTTTGCTCACTTACAAAGAAATGAACATTCCAATAACATTACATGAAAATTATTAATTGACTTACATGTCACTGAGCAAAATAAGTATTTGATCCCCAACCAAAACATGGCTTTTGGTGGAGAAAGCACGGTGGTAAGAGGGTTGTTGTAGCTGGTCACCGGGTATGCACACACCTTAGGAGGGATTTTGGTCCACTCTTCTTTACTGGAACTCTGAATCCTTTCAGTGTCTTGTTGCTGCTTTGTACCTCAAACTTTCAGCTTCCTCCATGTATTTTCTATAGGACTGAGGTCTGCAGACTGGCTAGGCCACCCAATGACTGGAAAGTGCATGCCACTACTTTGCTGCCTTGGTGGTGGTTATAGAAGAAAGAGTTTCTTTTAAAAGTTAAAGTTATGGATCCTTATTTTAAAGGGAAAGAGTCCACATAGGGAAACATGATCCTTCTCATTTCCGGCCATTTTAATTACCAACCCTTCTCTAAATCCAGCCAAGACTTTGTCCCTAACCCGACTTGTAGAGACAAAGGACGGTGGTTCTACACCAGCGGTCTCCAACCTTTTTTGCACCACAGACTGGTTTATGCTCGACAATATTTTCACGGACCGGCCTTTAAGGTGTCGCGGATAAATACAACAAAATAAAACCGGTACCGAAAAAAAGAAGATTTTTTTCATAACACACTTGAAAAGATCAAGGAAAACCGAGTTAATGATAAAAACGATAACAAAATAACACTGAAAACCGATAAAAACCCTGAAAACTGTACATTTCACACCTCAGCCTCAACTCTCGCGGCCCGGTACCAAACGACTCACGGACCGCTACCGGTCCGAGGCCCGGGGGTTGGGAACCGCTGATCTAAAGTGCACTGACAAATCACGTACTGGTATTTGATTTGAAATTACTGCTAAATGTGTAGTATTTAACCTACCTGGTACACATTGTACACACTCCTTCATTACTGAGGGGAAAGGAGACAACTGAGGAACAGATAGCTCTGTCTTATGACGAGCTAAGAAATCATCCAGCTTTGCTCTCTGGACAACTGTTTTTTCTTTTTTTTCTTGCAAGGTTGAAGTTTGGTAGAAAATACATTCATGATCACACATATTTCCAAAATGTTGTCAGAGCAATGTGCAGACTTTCCTGATTACCCACTGACTGAACACAAATACAGCTAAAAACTTTTAAAAAAAGAAAGACCCTGTTTTTTTTTTTATTTTTGAGTAGATTTAATAAGAAATGGTGAAATATGCAGGTCATCCATCAAAAGCTGTCAGAATGGGCCTCTCTTCTTCTCCCTGTCCTACCTGCAGCTAGCACGTCTTACACAAGGAATCTGAGAATGATGAATGGAGCTGGAAGCTGTTAGGAAAACACCCTCGCCACGCCCACACTTCTTTATCTCTGCTCCTCGTAGCATCATCATGCTTTCTGTCGTTAAAGTCTTTAAAGCTGGGTCACACTGGCTTTTTCTTTGTACTGTTTAAACTTTGCGTTTTACGTTTGCTGATATTTGGATGAACATGGCTACACTTTAAAAGCCTGTAAAAGTCACTGTAAAATCTATAACATCCAGAAGCAGCAACAGCTGGTGTTAACAGTAAGTTAACATGACTGTCACACACTAATGTTTTACACATTTTGGTTTCTTTAATATTTGCACACCCTGAAAGGACAAATTCTGGTATTATTTTAACGCACTGGATACCCGACATAGTCCGAGGTCATCATCGTAGCTTCCTCTGACTGATTTGTTTGAAAATAAAGTTGCAGGTATTTAGTACTTTGATAGTCTTACTGACCATTCAATGAACTTTATGTGCAAAGCAACATATTAAAAGAGCACTCTGTTGTGTACATTATAAGCACTTTATCCATCCCACTTTGGATGGAGCAGCTCTCATTTCTAGAAATATGGACAAATTTATTAAACCCCCCAAAATATGACTATCCAGAGTTGGGACCAGGATGCAGAGTTGCAGTCTTACACGCTTCTCTGCAGCTTCTCTCCTCCTGCTACCCCCCCAAAAACTCTTCTCCATAGAGACTGTGTCAGCTTCCAAAAAGACAAAAAACAAACTAAAAACCATCAACAAACAACTTAAACATAAACAATTACAAAGAAAGAACAATGCAGTATCCACATCTGAACCAAAGAGTAAAACAGTGAAATGTGGATTATTAAATATTAGGTCTCTCTCCTCCAAGTCTCTGTTAGTACATGACTTAATAATTGATCAACAAATTGATTTACTCTGCCTTACAGAAACCTGGTTGCAGCAGGATGATTATGTTAGTTTAAATGAATCAACACCCCCGAGTCATTCTAACTACCAGAAATCTTGAAGCACAGGCCGAGGGGGAGGTGTGGCAGCAATTTCTCACACCAGCCTATTAATTAATGAAAGACCAAGACAGACTTTTAATTCATTTGAAAGCCTGATGCTTAGCCTCGTCCACGTGAAACTCTTATCTTACTTGTTATCATCTATCGTCCACCTGGGCCTTACACAGAGTTTCTGTCTGATTTCTCAGACTTTATATCTAATTTAGTTCTGAGCTCAGATAAAATAATTATTGTGGGTGATTTTAACATCCATGTAGATGCTAAAAATGACAGCCTCAACATGGCATTTAATCTGTTATTAGACTCAATTGGTTTCTCTCAAAATGTAAAAGAACCCACCCACCACTTTAATCACACTCTAGATCTTGTTTTAACATATGGCATAGAAACTGAACATTTAACAGTGTTTCCTGAAAACCCTCTCCTGTCTGATCATTTCCTGATAACATTTACATTTACAATAATTGATTACACAGCGGTGGAGAGTAGACTTTATCACAGTAGATGTCTTTCTGAAAGCGCTGTAACTAAGTTTAAGAATATAATCCACCCACTGTTATCATCTTCAATGCCCTGTACCAACACAGAGCAGAGCAGCTATCTGAACGCTACCCCAACAGAGGTCGATCATCTTGTTAATAATTTCACCTCCTCACTACGTACGACTCTGGATACTGTAGCTCCAGTGAAAACTAAGGTCTCTAATCAGAAGTACCTGACTCCGTGGTATAATTCTCAAGCACGTAGCCTAAAGCAGATGACTCGTAATCTGGAGAGGAAATGGCGTGTCACAAATTTAGAGGATCATCATTTAGCCTGGAGAAATAGTTTGCTGCTTTATAAGAAAGCCCTCCGCAAAGCCAGAACATCTTACTATTCATCACTGATTGAAGTAAATAAGAACAACCCCAGGTTTCTCTTCAGCTCTGTAGCCAGGCTGACAAAAAGTCAGAGCTCTTTTGAGCCAACCATCCCTTTAACATTAACTAGTAATGACTTCATGAACTTCTTCACAAATAAAAATTTTATCATTAGAGGAAAAATTACCAGTAATCATCCCACAGATGTAATATTATCTACAGCTACTCTTAGTACCATTGATGTTAAGTTAGACTCTTTTTCTCTAATTGATCTTTCTGAGTTAACTTCAATAATTTCTTCCTCCAAACCATCAACGTGTCTTTTAGACCCCATTCCTACAAAACTGCTCAAAGAAGTCCTGCCATTAATTAATGCTTCGATCTTAAATATGATCAACCTATCTCTAATGATCGGCTATGTACCACAGGCCTTCAAGCTGGCTGTAGTTAAACCTTTACTCAAAAAGCATCTCTAGACCCAGCAGTCTTAGCTAATTATAGGCCAATCTCCAACCTTCCTTTCATATCAAAAATCCTTGAAAGAGTAGTTGTCAAACAGCTAACAGATCATCTGCAGAGGTTTATTTGAAGAGTTTCAGTCAGGTTTCAGAGCTCAGCACAGCACAGAAACAGCTTTAGTGAAGGTTACAAATGATCTTCTTATGGCCTCTGACAGTGGACTCATCTCTGTGCTTGTCCTGCTAGACCTCAGTGCAGCGTTCGATACTGTCGACCATAATATCCTATTAGAGCGATTAGAACATGCTGTAGGTATTACAGGTACTGCACTGCAGTGGTTTGTATCATATCTATCTAATAGACTCCAGTTTGTTCATGTAAATGGAGAGTCCTCTTCACACACTGAGGTTAATTATGGAGTTCCACAGGGTTCAGTGCTAGGACCAATTCTGTTTACATTATACATGCTTCCCTTAGGCAGCATCATTAGAAGACATAGCATACATTTACACTGCTATGCAGATGACACCCAGCTCTATCTGTCCATGAAGCCAGATAACACACACCAATTAGTTAAACTGCAGGAATGTCTTAAAGACATAAAGACCTGGATGGCCGCTAACTTTCTGCTTCTTAATTCAGATCAAACTGAGGTTATTGTACTCGGCCCTGAAAATCTTAGAAATATGGTATCTAACCAGATTCTTACTCTGGATGGCATTACCTTGGCCTCCAGTAACGCTGTGAGGAACCTTGGAGTCATTTTTGACCAGGACATGTCCTTCAACGCACATATTAAACAAATATGTAAGACTGCTTTCTTCCATTTGTGCAACATCTCTAAAGTTAGAAATATCCTGTCTCAGAGTGACGCTGAAAAACTAGTTCATGCATTTATTACTTCCAGGCTGGACGACTGTAATTCATTATTATCAGGAAGTCCTAAAAACTCCCTGAAAAGCCTTCAGCTGATCCAAAATGCTGCAGCAAGAGTCCTGAGAGGGACTAGAAAGAGAGAGCAGATTTCTCCTGTTTTGGCTTCCCTTCATTGGCTTCCTGTTAAATCCAGAATTCAAAATCCTGCTCCTCACATACAAGGTCTTAAATAATCAGGCCCCATCTTATCTTAATGACCTTGTAGTACCATATCACCCTATTAGAGCACTTCGCTCTCGCTCTGCAGGCCTACTTGTTGTTCCTAGAGTATTTAAAAGTAGAATGGGAGGCAGAGCCTTCAGTTTTCAGGCCCCTCTTCTGTGGAACCAGCTTCCAGTTTGGATTCGGGAGACAGACACTATCTCTACTTTCAAGATTAGGCTTCAAACTTTCCTTTTTGCTAAAGCATATAGTTAGGGCTGGACCAGGTGACCCTGAATCCTCCCTTAGTTATGCTGCAATAGACGTAGGCTGCCGGGGGATTCCCATGATGCATTGAGTTTTTCCTTTCCAGTCACCTTTCTCACTCACTATGTATTAACAGACCTCTCTGCATTGAATCATATCTGTTTTTAATCTCTGTCTCTCTTCCACAGCATGTCTTTATCCTGTTTCTTTCTCTCACCCCAACCAATCACAGCAGATGGCCCCGCCCCTCCCTGAGCCTGGTTCTGCCGGAGGTTTCTTCCTGTTAAAAGGGAGTTTTTCCTTCCCACTGTCGCCAAAGTGCTGCTCATAGGGGGTCATATGATTGTTGGGTTTTCTCTGTATGTATTATTGTGCAATCTACTGTACAATATAAAGCGCCTTGACGCGACGTTTGTTGTGATTTGGCGCTATATAAATAAATTTGAATTGAATTGAATCTCCTATCTACCACTGTTACCAATTTAGACCAATCAGTCTAATATGTGTCTATGTTAGCTGGGGGGAACCAAACAGGCACAGGAAGAATATGCAGTTCAATGTCTTGTCATGGTATGTTTCAGTGTGCTCAACATCCCACAAATTTCACCTCTGGGGCAGTTTCTGACAGACCAGTTTGTACAAAAAGCCTCGTGGATCTCTGCAGGTTTGCATCATAGTTTCTGTGGATGATTCTCACCAGCTTTTTAAACAAAGTAGGAGCCTGAGAAACTTGAATCAGAGGGAAAGGACGTTTTAAGCAGTTCACATTGAGCACCGCGGTTCATGCAGCACTTTAAACATCTGCAACAATGGCTTTTAGGACGTCGCCAAATAAAACGTGTCCATGTAACGATGTATGGAAAAAACAAACACACCTGAAAGGGAGAGCCATTAACACTCCTTACATCTTACTGTGTGCAACTATCAAATAACTCCAAACAAAACAAACAGTTCAACAGTTATTATTTCATTTTGATTTCTTTAAATTCAGTTTTATTTATTTCTTGCGTTTTGTAAATGTTTACTTTTAATTTCATTTTATTCATTTCAGGCTGGTTTATGTGGCTGATGTTTCTCAAGCACAACATTAAATATCAAAGAGCCGTCCCTGTGTTCATAACGATCTGCGTCAGAGTTCATTTATGTTTGCGTTGACCACACTGACAAAGATGTTTTCTGTGTATTTTTTATTTTA
Organism: Diplotaxodon limnothrissa; assembly: GCF_057381915.1. Lineage (NCBI taxonomy): Eukaryota > Metazoa > Chordata > Actinopteri > Cichliformes > Cichlidae > Diplotaxodon > Diplotaxodon limnothrissa. The sequence goes on along the minus strand of NC_140609.1, from coordinate 1,200,889 downwards.
TTTTAGTTTGTACGCAACATCATTTCATTCGTTTTTTTTTCTTTTTTCTATTATGATTATTTTATTTCAGTTCATTGCATTTCTCTAACATGTATGACTAAGATGCCATAGGCTTTGTTAAATCACAGTATTTAATGGTCTGAGAAGGAGAGAAGGTTGAGCGTCAGCTGATAAAGACATTATAGCCACATTGTTTGTAAAAAAAACCACTAAATATACTTGAGTAAGGACAGATCATTAGAAAGACTGAACCTGAGTTATTGATGAACAGATACAGATTGATGTTTGGCGGTTAGCCCATCCTGGCTGTGAAAGGGATTAGAGCCCCTGGAGCCTCGACGCTGGTGGTGGAGATAAAGGAGGCTTGAATGGAGCTTGAGTGATGAGAGGTGGAGATGGGGAGGAGGTGGGTTGCACAATGGCATCTGCGAGGACAAAGACAGATGCACACTGATATTTAAAGTACGTGGCATGAACGCTGATTGGCCTGGAGAAGGCCGGGTGAAGGTGATTGGACTAGACCAGTGATGTCACAAAGAACTTGACGGCGTATAAAGTTTAGATTTAGCTGGAAGCACCTGGGAGCGGACACATGTGAGACCATAGATCCTCCTCTTGAATTTAAGCCGCCCTAAATAAGAGCAGCTTTTTCTTTCTGCACTAAAATTCAGTTTTCAGTCATTAAAGCAAAAAAAAAAAAAAAGAATTCCCATTGCTATTAATATTATAACTTGCCTGATTTAGTGTTAAACACCAAATCTGTCTGGAGTTGATAATTTAACACTTGGTGTTAAGAGTTTATATATTAACTCTCAAAGAGTATTTTAGTTTAACTACGTAAGAGTTATCTCCTAATTAATTCTAAAAAGCGGAAATTTTCCTGTTCTGAACTTCTAGACATTTCTTTTGGAAATAAACATTTACTAAAAAGATGCAATGTTTTTGAAAAACATTTATTCTGAACTGCGCACCACAATTTCAAAACATTTTCTGAAAGATGTAACAGTGTACATGTTCTCACTTTCATTAGAATTTTGTTTATCAAAAGGTCTGACATGGTAAATGCAAATAACAGCATCTCATCACTTATTTCTTCAATACAATATGCATGTCCTTCATTCATCCCTTTGTGGAACTTCAACGCACTTCTGCTCTCCCCCATATTCCATCTTCACAAGTGATAGGTTTGTAGCTTGAACCCATCCGCTGGAACGTTGAAGACAATATAATTACACTGCTAAGCAAGACACAAATAGGCAAAGTTCTTCATGTTACTCGTGCACGGGAGAGACCGGACAGAGTGCCGTTCCTCCACTTGACCCCCAGTTGCTCTCGTCCGTCCGTCCTCCCGTACACTGTCCTTTTATTGAGGTTACATGAATATGCATAGGTTCATTAACATATGACATACTGTGTGTGTGTGTGTGTGTGTGTGTGTGTGTGTGTGTTACTGCTGATCAAAGGGTCATAAAAGCACACAAGCAAACATCCTTGGTTAGGAAGAGGGTAGACTAGACCCCCCCCCCCCGGTGAGGAAGTCCAGCAGTTCATCTAAACAGAAAAGCACTTAGACTAGAACAGATGTAACTACGTTAATCCTACCATAACAATTAAACAAGGTACAAACTTTCCCATGCTCCCAGTGTGGAATGCACACCAGGCCTCTGTAGCCTGTTAAAGATCACACAACTTATCACTACACAATTAATTATACACTTCTAAGCATCTATGGTTAAATATTTCTAAGCATAAATGACAATCAACAATACAACTCTATCAACAAGCATATCCTGTGCGGAGATTGAATAAAAATTAGTTGACACTAATTAATGGCACAAAACAATTGCAGCACAGTGGGGAAAAAAGGAATCCTTTTTGAGCCATTACTTGTGTAAAGTATTTTCCCAAAAGACAAGGACACAGGCAACAGGTAATACTGAACTAAATGTAAAACCTCAACCTTTTTCATTTTTACCTAAACCGTGTGCACAAAACTCTGGAGGGATCTAAATGCTAACGTAGAACCCAGTCAGGACGTCAGCTACTGCTGTTTGCTCGTTTTTTTTGTTTTTTTTTTTATGGGCGATCGTTTTCAGGCTTCAAGTAGCACCATTATACCAACATTTCACATTCTAGACATTGTTTTAGGTGTGTTTGACCAAAGGTTTGACTGAAAATTCACATGCAAGCTTTTTTTCAAGGCAAACAATACCTTTCAGCTAGCTAAAACAGAATATTGTGCTATCAGCGAGCAACATGGCTAATGCCTTTCACACAGCTTTGTCTCAACTCCAAAGAGCCACAGAAGTAAAAGCTCATAATAATAATTGAAACAATCTTTGAAAAAATGACTTACCAAGCAGGGCAAACAACTCAAATATGTAGAGCAAAATGTTCTGAAACGGCTTCACTTCAGCTTCGATTGGAGCCGTGCTGGGGGCGGAGTCTGTGAATTTACTCTATTGGTGTCATAGCCCCTCTAGGAGTTCAGAGTTAAGAGGTCAAGAGTTAATGTTTCCATTGTAACACCTCCAGATTTGACAGAGAAACACTCATTTTTAACACTCGATTTTAACTACTATCATTTTACACCTCAGAGTTACATTAAAAGAATGTGACTCTGCTTAGAGTAAAATTAACTCTACTTTTGCACGAAGACTATTAACACCAAAACATTTAACACTTTTGAATTTGCTGTGATGGTACAAAAAAATAATATTTTGCTTTTAAATTGATGGACTAGCGTAAAAGTAGCACAGTGGTCAGCACTGTTGCCTCACACCAATAAGGTCCTGAGTTCAATTCCAGCATCAGGGTCATTCGTGTTCTCTCTGGGTACTCTGGCTTCCTCCCATAGAGGGGTTGGGTTAACTAGCAAGGCTAAGCAGAAGAGAACAGATGGTTTTTATAATATTATCCCCTGTTAAAACTTTCCTTTTTGATAAAGTGACCCTGAATCCTTAGTTATGCTGCAATAGGTGTAAGCTGCTGGGGGATTCCCATGATGCATTGAGTGTTTCTGTCTTCCTTCTCTCACCTCAACCAATCACAGCAGATGGCCCCGCCCCTCCCTGAGCCTGGTTCCGCCGGAGGTTTCTTCCTGTTTTTCCTTCCCACTGTCGCCAAAGTGCTTGCTCATAGGGGGTCATGTGATTGTTGTGTTTTCTCTGTATGTATTATTGTAGGATCTACCTTACAATATAAAGCGCCTTGAGGCGACTGTTGTTGTGATTTGGCGCTGTGTAAATAAAATTGACATGAATTGTTATCCCAGCTGTGCAGATGATGATTTCTTTCATGCATTCGGATTCTTCTTTAAAGTTAGAAAGAAGATGGCGCCGGTGAGGTCGGCTGCCGTCACGACTGCTCCTACCACTTTTTCTTTGTCTTTGTTTTTTTAAGTTAGTTTTCAGCGTTTCTAAATCGACAAAATCATCACCATTGGGTACATTAGGTATGACAGTGACACTCTTGTTTCTATTGGTATACAATGTACTCACAATTCGAAGTTTTTAACTCCAGATCCAAGCTGGCCGAGTGAGATCTTGAGGGAGAACAAAGGGAAGCGGCGGCGTCCTAGAGGGAAGCGAGCCGGCGTCAGGAACAGGCTGAGAGCTCGTGCACACCGCACACCTCTGCCTAGCATCCTGCTCGCCAACGTCCAGTCACTGGAGAACAAGCTTGACGACCTCAGGGCCAGGGTAAAGTTCCAGAGAGACATTCGGGACTGCAATTTCCTCTGCTTCACCGAGACATGGCTGAACCCAGTGGTGCCGGACCACGCCATCCAGCCGATCCGGCCGAGTTCTTCTCGGTTCACCGCATGGACAGGACACGGGACTCGGGGAAGTCAAGGGGAGGCGGCGTGTGTTTAATGGTGAACAACAACTGGTGCAACAGTGAGAACGTTGTTCCTCTCACACGCTCCTGCACACCAAATCTGGAACTACTGTCCATCATGTGTCGTCCTTTTTATCTACCTCGGGAATTTACATCGGTCATTGTAAGTGCCGTTTATATTCCACCACAAGCGGACACGGTCACCGCCTTATGCGAGCTGCATGAGGCACTCACACAGCACCAGACACAACACCGGGACGCTGCGCTTATTGTGACGGGGGACTTTAATAGCGCCAACCTCAAACGCGCAGCGCCGAACTTTTATCAACACATCACCTGCCCCACCAGAGGTGAAAGGACACTGGACCACTGCTACACTACGGTCAAGGACGGCTACAAGGCACAATCCCGCCCTCCTTTTGGCAAATCTGATCACGCTGCCATCTTCCTCATGCCAAAATACAAACAAAGGCTGAAACAAGAACTTCCGGTTCAGAGGAAGGTCGCGCGCTGGACGGATCAATCGGTGGCCGCGTTACAGGACGCACTCGATGACGCAGACTGGGGCATGTTCAGAAACAGCTCCGACGATGATGTCAACGTGTTTACGGAAGCGGTTGTGGGATTCATCGGGAAACTAGCGGATGATACCGTGGAGACAAAGACTATCACAACGTTTCCCAACCAGAAGCCGTGGGTGGATAAAACCATCCGCGACGCTCTGAGATCCCGCACCGCTGCCTACAACACGGGACTCACGACGGGGGACATGGACCCGTACAAAGCCGCGTCATATAACGTGCGGAGGGCGGTGAAAGAGGCGAAGCAGCGCTACGGGAGGAAACTAGAGTCACAACTCCAACAGAGTGACTCTAGGAGCCTGTGGCGGGGACTAAGGACAATAACGGACTATAAAGCACCAACAACCGGTATGACGAACGCGGCCGTGACTCTGGCAGACGAGCTGAACACTTTCTATGCTCGCTTCGAGGCTGCAGCTAAGGTCTCCAACAATGCTAGTGTTAGCGGCGCTAACGGCTGCAGACAGGAAGATACTGCCAGCACCGGAAACGTGCTCGTCATCTCCGAGCATGAAGTAAGGAGAGCCTTCAAGAGAGAGAACACCAGGAAAGCAGCAGGACCAGACGGCATCCCAGGTCGTATCCTAAGAGACTGCGCATACCAGCTAGCTCCTGTGTTCACTGAGATATTCAACATCTCTTTATCTCAGTCGGTGATCCCCACATGCTTCAAAGAGTCCATCATTGTTCCTGTCCCGAAGAAACCCCACCCTGCTTCTCTCAATGACTATCGCCCTGTAGCCCTCACCTCAGTAGTGATGAAGTGCTTTGAACGCCTGGTCAGAGACTTCATCATTTCTTCACTACCAGACACACTGGACCCACTACAGTTCGCTTACCGTCCAAATCGTTCCACAGACGATGCCATCTCTCATCTCCTCCACACATCACTCACTCACTTGGACACTAGAAGGGGGAATTATGTTAAAATGCTCTTCATAGACTACAGCTCTGCATTTAACACCATAATTCCCTCCACACTCACCACCAAGCTGGAGCATCTGGGACTCAGCTCATCTATGTGTCAGTGGATCTCCAACTTCCTAACTGGCAGACCACAGGCAGTAAGGATGGGCGGACATGTCTCAGCCTCCACCACTCTCAGCACTGGAGCCCCCCAGGGGTGTGTTCTGAGCCCCCTGCTGTACTCTTTGTACACATATGACTGTGTGGCCACTACCAGCTCCACCACCATCATCAAGTTTGCTGACGACACCGTCGTGGTGGGCCTGATCTCTGATAACAACGAGACGGCCTACCTGAAGGAGATTAGGAATCTGGAGAACTGGTGCCAGAGGAACAACCTCCTTCTAAACGTCAGTAAGACAAAGGAGCTGATAGTGGACTTCAGCACTAAGCAGGAGAGGAACTACCAGACCCCCGTCATCAACGAGTGCCCAGTGGAGAGAGTGGACAGCTTCAAATACCTCGGAGTTCACATCACGCAGGACCTGTCATGGTCCTGTCACATCAACACCGTGGTGAAAAAGGCCCGTCAGCGTCTCTACCACCTCAGACGCTTGAGAGACTTCCAACTGCCCTCCAAGGTGCTCAGGAACTTTTACTCGTGCACCATAGAGAGCATCCTGGCGGGAAACATCTTAACCTGGTTCGGGAACAGCACCATGCAGGACAGACGAGCTCTACAGAGGGTTGTGCGATCAGCTGAGCGCACCATCCGCTCCGAGCTCCCTGACCTGCACTCAATCTACAGCAGGCGGTGCTGGACCAAGGCCAGGAAGATCGTGAAGGACCTCAGCCATCCCAACAACAGACTGTTCTCTCTGTTGAGGTCAGGAAAGCGATTCCGCTCCCTGAAGACCAACACAGAGAGACTGAGGAGGAGCTTCTTCCCGCAGGCGATACGGTCTCTCAATCACACCACCACACAGTACTGACCCACACATATACAGGGAGTGCAGAATTATTAGGCAAGTTGTATTTTTGAGGAATAATGTTATTATTGAACAACAACCATGTTCTCAATGAACCCAAAAAACTCATTAATATCAAAGCTGAATGTTTTTGGAAGTAGTTTTTAGTTTGTTTTTAGTTTGAGCTATTTTAGGGGGATATCTGTGTGTGCAGGTGACTATTACTGTGCATAATTATTAGGCAACTTAACAAAAAACAAATATATACCCATTTCAATTATTTATTTTTACCAGTGACACCAATATAACATCTCCACATTCACAAATATACATTTCTGACATTCAAAAACAAAACAAAACAAATCAGCGACCAATATAGCCACCTTTCTTTCCAAGGACACTCAAAAGCCTGCCATCCATGGATTCTGTCAGTGTTTTGATCTGTTCACCATCAACATTGCGTGCAGCAGCAACCACAGCCTCCCCGACACTGTTCAGAGAGGTGTACTGTTTTCCCTCCTTGTAAATCTCACATTTGATGATGGACCACAGGTTCTCAATGGGGTTCAGATCAGGTGAACAAGGAGGCCATGTCATTAGTTTTTCTTCTTTTATACCCTTTCTTGCCAGCCACGCTGTGGAGTACTTGGACGCGTGTGATGGAGCATTGTCCTGCATGAAAATCATGTTTTTCTTGAAGGATGCAGACTTCTTCCTGTACCACTGCTTGAAGAAGGTGTCTTCCAGAAACTGGCAGTAGGACTGGGAGTTGAGCTTGACTCCATCCTCAACCCGAAAAGGCCCCACAAGCTCATCTTTGATGATACCAGCCCAAACCAGTACTCCACCTCCACCTTGCTGGCGTCTGAGTCGGACTGGAGCTCTCTGCCCTTTACCAATCCAGCCACGGGCCCATCCATCTGGCCCATCAAGACTCACTCTCATTTCATCAGTCCATAAAACCTTAGAAAAACCAGTCTTGAGATATTTCTTGGCCCAGTCTTGACGTTTCAGCTTGTGTGTCTTGTTCAGTGGTGGTCGTCTTTCAGCCTTTCTTACCTTGGCCATGTCTCTGAGTATTGCACACCTTGTGCTTTTGGGCACTCCAGTGATGTTGCAGCTCTGAAATATGGCCAAACTGGTGGCAAGTGGCATCTTGGTAGCTGCACGCTTGACTTTTCTCAGTTCATGGGCAGTTATTTTGCGCCTTGGTTTTTCCACACGCTTCTTGCGACCCTGTTGACTATTTTGAATGAAACGCTTGATTGTTCGATGATCACGCTTCAGAAGCTTTGCAATTTTGAGACTGCTGCATCCCTCTGCAAGATATCTCACTATTTTTGACTTTTCTGAGCCTGTCAAGTCCTTCTTTTGACCCATTTTGCCAAAGGAAAGGACGTTGCCTAATAATTATGCACACCTGATATAGGGTGTTGATGTCATTAGACCACACCCCTTCTCATTACAGAGATGCACATCACCTAATATGCTTAATTGGTAGTAGGCTTTCGAGCCTATACAGCTTGGAGTAAGACAACATGCATGAAGAGGATGATGTGGACAAAATACTCATTTGCCTAATAATTCTGCACTCCCTGTAGTTCTTACACACACACTGGACATTCTGGACTTTGTTTTCACTTCATCACTTAAATCACTTTAAGCATATTTGCACTGCACAAGACATAATGTGGATTGCACAACACTGGTCACTACATTCTTCATTTCCAGTTAATACTTGTACAGCTGCTGTTATTGTGTATATATTTATTTATATTTCTTCATACATTCTTACATAGTTCTATATTGTGTATTTTGTTGTACAGTTATTTCATTTTTAACCTTAATTTATATTTTATTCCTTCCTAGTTAAATTTACCCTTTTTAATTTTTCATATTTATTTCCTATCTTATTCATAGCCTTTTCCTTTTTTGTTTTCTTTAGGTCACGAGCAGTTGTCCAAGCATTTCACTGCATATCGTACTGTGTATGACTGTGTACGTGACAAAGAAAATTTGAATTTGAATTTGATGGATATTTGACAGGTGTGCCGACGCTGGCTGAGCAGAAAATGAGGCTTCATTAAACTCCACAAACATGAGTCACCGCCCATGTCAATCTCTCCATTGTATTTGGGGTGTCGGTGTGTTTTCTAACATATTTCATTGAAATATCTGATAAATAATATGGTGGTGCGGTCATACCATGTCACACTTCATCAAACAGCATTATTTTCACAAAACACTGGTAGGGAAGGTTTGAGTGCAGAGTTATCACAAGATCATCCAAGGTTAAATCTGATTCAGAAATACAGAGCGAAAACGTTTGTCGTGTTTTTACCACTGAAAGTTTATAAACTGTGTTATTGTCTTTGACATAAAAAACAGAGTTTGTTGTTTAAAGAACTGTTGGTGAAACCTTGTCGTGTCAGAGACGGACAGCAGTCAAATATTACCTGGTGTTTCTATTTCTGAGCCACGCTCGGATTTTTAGTTTCCTGCTGAAAACTGCACTTGGTGTTTGTGGGTGGACTGTGAAGTTTATGTGTCCTGTATCTGTGCCGGCCTTTCTGAGCCGAGCTTATTGTCGTTCCTATTCAGAGACTGTTGTGCTGCTGATTTGACTCCCCAAGGACTGAACTGTATGTTCCCAAGCTAACCTACTCTGACTGTAACTCTGCCCAAAGACTGAGCTGGAGGTCCTCGTTCGCTCTGGTCCCTCAGATAATTCGGAGCTGAAACAGCGGCAGTCCCTATCTCCTGTAAAGTTGGCAGGGCGATCTGCTGAGCAGCTCCAGCTTCCAGCATCTGCTGTGAATTCTGCATATTCGAGTTACTGGATGCCACCAGCAGGCTCCGTTATGTAGGATCGTTACCATTTCATCCTTTTTGTGCCTCACATTGAATGTAATGGTCTTAGTTAGCTAACGACCTGTGGCTGTGTCGTGTGGCTTTATTTTGATCTGTTCTTTCATTAGGTACAGGATAGAAAAGGGTCATTTTCTGGCACTCTGTCACACGTTGGAAATGATGCTGCAAACCTGTAAACAAAATGAACCACTGTTGGAAAAAGCAGCCACTGTAGATGATGTTTTGGTGCACGTATCCTGTCGAAGAGAGGCCCAGTGACTCATGCCTTTGTTAATGAGCTGTGCTACATTTTGTTGTTGCCTGCCTTTTTAACAGGGCTGTGTGGGTTTTTTCTTATGTGGATGACTGGTGGATGATATCATAAAGCAGGCTGCAGCAGATGTTTCACATGGCATTTGGACAGGCATTTCTGTGGCTTACTTCACACAGAACAAATAATGGACCAGGTCTGGCTTTTGTCCTGAGTGCTGAGGCGGGTGAGAGGTGGCTTTTTAAAATCCCCATCCCATCTCTGCCTTTTCACAGGCATCAAAGCGTAGGTCACTTTTGCCATTTACCTGTATGGCAGTACTCCAGAGACTTGTTCTAATATCCTCTAATATCCTCTCCTTTTTATTTCTCAGATAATTCAGCGGCTCGATCATCGATTTTAGCATGACAGAGGGTGTTTCATTTCTGTTGGCAGACCCCATTTTGTAAAGAAATTCACTCACAGATCTGTGAGGTATTTTGGATGAAAGCCCTGAGAAACACTTCATGCTCTAACCCTTTTTTCTTCTTTTTTGTTTTCTTACTTGGGTAGTTGAGCACAAAGTCTAACATGTTTATATTAAGCATTTCAACACCGTCTTTAATAAAACTGACATTTATGGCACAGATTGGTGAACAGTATACAATGATGGACGAAGTGTCAGGATCTGGGTGTGAAAGATATTTTCAGACCGTGTCCTCTCCCTTTTTTGCTGACTGGAGGAAGTTTGATTCTCATGGTTTGTTCCAAAGACATTAGGCTTCTCATAACTGAGAGGCAGATGAGAAAAGTGTTAATGTCCAAATCCATCTGTGACGTGTGACAGCCAAGAGAAAGCTGACAGGAGAAAAAAATGGGGAAATATGGGGAAAGGCTGTTATATTGAACTAAAGGCTAGCTGGCATAATGGATTTCATGTGACTTTAAATGGTTAAACTAGGCCACTTTAAATTGCATATATTCAAACTAGTCATTATTGCATTGATTGCTGAGAAACTGTCAGTCTGAAACTGGAAACACTCCTACAAACCTGCATAGGTGGGGATTGAGGGAGGTCTCACAGCGCAGGTTATGTGGGGAGAGGAACCATGGTGCACATTTTGGAGCAGGATGGAAGACTGCTCTTAGACAGGGAAGATACGAATGGTGTCATGACAAGGTCCCAAAGTGTTGGCCGACATTTTGGAGCAGCAGCAATGGAGGAAACATCAAGTTTGGGCAAGACCAATGCTATCCATCCAGTTCATCAGGGAGGGCGAGAAGCCTTCATCCTCCAAGCAGACCAGGAAGGGTCAGCAACATCATGGGAGATGAGGTCCGATCTGGGAATGAAACTTCACCTTCCTCAGGTCATGCACTCTGTGCAGGCCAGTCAAGTTCTTCCACACCAAACTCGCTCATCCATGTCTTTATGGGCTTTGTGCACTGGTGTGCAGTCATGCTGGGACAGGAAGGTCTATCTATTGTGAAAGTAATCAGTGAATTTGATGATTTGAACAGGTGAATGAATACTTTAGCAGTGCAGTGTGTGTGAATACCAAACTTTATTATAAATTGTCCAAAATTTACAGGCATTCTTGGTATCAAGTGGTTGCGCATTTGTGACTTTAATGATCCCACCAGTGTTCCTCTACCACCACCAGCAGGACAGACCATTCTGTTTAACAGCTACTGTTTAGACTGCCACAGAACTGTGAACAGAAATTCAAAGGCAGGTAATGCAACCAGTTTGACCAGTGCTGGGTCTCCAAAGCAAAGCACATCTCTCCAAGCTCCCTCTAGAGACGGCTGAGCTCCACACAGATCGTCTCTTTTGGCTTCACAGTTCAGTTCCCGATTCTGGACACAGCTAAGTGTCTGCTCTTTTTTACCCACAGGCAAATGGACAGACAACAAATCAGTGCAATATGTGGTGCACTCCAGTCCACCGGGAGTTCACAGCTCTGCCACTGGCCTCTCACCTTGCTATCTGCTCCTCCCAGCCCAAGAGAGCGAGCTGACCTGTCCAGCATCACCTCCAATGCTGTCGTCACCTCTGTAGGATCACTAGGGCTGCCCTACTAAGAACCCAGGAACAGAATAAAAAGCCTCACCACCACTGACTCCCAACTGCTCATTAAGTTAGAAAGTTAACTGTTTTCCAAAAATATTTCCTTGAGAAGTGAGCCCATGAAACTAACCCCTAATTTCATTGGTCTGCTTGAAATTAAGGCACTCGTTAATTCCGTCACTGTCCATCTGAAGCAAACCTAGAAACATCCACAAGTCCTGCCACAACACCCGGTTGAAGCATCTCTGAAAGAAAGAAAGCTTTCAAAAATATAAGTTGACAGATTTATCAGTATCATATCTCTATCACTGAGATACTTTAGCGGCTGCAGCCCCTGTGGTGTTTAACAGTCTGAGAACAAGTAAAGTTAAAAACAAATATGATCCAAGGTCAGGGAGTAAAAATAGCTGCTCTGTCATATCCAGTGTTCTTGAAAAAAGTAATGCCTTAAAGCAATGGAGTATGTTACTTAATTACTCAGCAGAGAAAGTAATTTGTTACATTATGTATTGTCTCATAATTACCATTTAACAACATAAACCTGAGGCTAACACATGCACACTCAGTTTTACCATCACTCTGCTTTGCTAGCTTGGTGTTAGCATGCTGCCTGCAAAGAGTCAACGTTGTGTTAGCAGTATTGCACAGTCCTTTCTGTCCTGGAAGCAGTTTGCACATCACACTCTTCTCTTTTTTGCATCAAAAATAAAAGTGTTGTCCAAAATGCCCGACTGTAAGTAATCTCCACTGCAGAGCCTTTATTGTCTACGAACTTGTTGATCTTTACTCTGGCACATAACCTCATCCAAACCAAGTTAGGTTCACAGCGTGATTTACCATGGCTTTGTAAGTGAAGCACCTTTGTAGTACAAAAAGTATGAATACACATGTACGGATCAGCTCAGCATGCAATGATGATTCAGGGTTGTGTAGAACAGCTCAAGAGTCAAGAATGTTAACTCAAGTAAGACGATACCGAGGTGTGTGAAGCAGGCTGCAGTTATATATGAGTTGATTATTGTCCAAAATTACCTCCCTGGAATTTTAAGTAAATGTTGGACAGCTCAGGGGTCAAGCAGTCAGCTGACTCCCATCGATGATGAGACAATGCCTAAGATGGAACGCAAACAGGGGTCGCTGTTAGTAAAATATGAAGACCAAAAAAGTTGCCAAGCCAAATACAGACCTGTGGGATAATTTGAGAATTCAAGCTTGCTATGAAAGTGTACGCAACACCCCATTTTGCAGTTTTTGCAGTAATAATTGTTTAGGTTGGATGAAATAGTGCAGGACATACTGCTCGCAGTTTTGTTATGAAAATGTGCAGCAGCAGCTGTTCATTGGAAATGCATTAGTCAGTACTGGCCACAGTTACATGTTGCATTAGTGTATGTGTCTGTTAATGTTATCCACAAAAATAAATCATATATATTGATATTAGAGTGATGTGATTTATTGCTGATACAAAAGTCTAAAACATGCAGAGGAATTAAAACTTTAAGAAACAACAAACATCTAGCTTTGAAACAGAAAAAACCCACATTTTCTACATATGCATTTCAACAGTGGAGCTCTCAGTGTGGAAAGCTTAAGTGTGTTACACACAGGTTCATGCTATCACCTCCAAGTGGGTCTTGTCAGACTAAACTATTTGGAATGGGGCAACATGACAGTGATGCATTACAGAATGCGATGGAATGATGAGGAGGGAAACCTGAGACGGGCTGTGCGTTCCTGTGCACAGTATTTTCACATACACCCATATAAACTCCTGGACTACCTCCATGTTTAATGCCAGGAAGTTTGGGTTATTTTGTATGCCAGGCAGGCTTGTTCTGTTCTGTTAATACTGCTGGGCAGGAACCGGGGCTGGGACAGACATGTAGTGATGAACTGTGCTGAAGTGGGGGGGAGGGGCTCTTATCATAATCTCATCCTTTCCCAGTACACAGACTGTTGCCCAATGTCACTGGGATGGTAATATATGAATTATCTACAGTGATGAGTGTTATGTGACTCATTACCAGTGATGGGAATAACACCGTTACTTTTTTCAGGAACAAGTAGCGAGCCGAAATAGCTCAGTTGGGAGAGCGTTAGACTGAAGATCTAAAGGTCCCTGGTTCGATCCCGGGTTTCGGCAGCATTGGGGAAGCATTTTGCAGGGATAGCTCAGTAGGTAAAGTGGTCGCCCCATGATCGGAAGGTCGGCGGTTCGAATCCACTTAACGGCTACCCTGAGGTACCCCTGAGCAAGGTACCGTCCCTACACACTGCTCCCCGGGCGCCTGCTTAGTGGGCTGCCCACTGCTTCACTGAGTGAATGGGTCAAATGCAGAGAAAAAACAAGTAATTTCCCCATGGGGATCAATAAAGTATCAAAAAAAAAAAAGTAATCTAATATTGTTACAATGCCGTTACAGGTACTAACAGGAAAATGTGGTCCGTTACTATTTTTCAACAGACGGTTGAAGCTGTGTTCAGTTTACCGCATCTTATATCAGCTGCACGGAAGTAGCTGTAAGTAATCTGGATGCTACAGCTCTAAGCAGCTGTGCGCGCACCCGCGGATGGCAGTCACTTTCTTATGGCGTTATTTTTGTGCCGCTATTCTGAGCTCACGTAAAAAAAATTTGAGTGCACGTAAAAAAAAGTTTGCAGGTGCAAGTGTTGTATTTTGAGAAGAAATTTATTTTGAGCGAAGAAAAGCTGAATTTGAGTGAACAAAATTCATTCCTGCGTGCAAAAAATGTATTTCAGTGTTTGCTATCATCCACGCACACACACACACACACACACACACACACACACACACACACACACACACCTGGCACACACACACACACACACACACACAACAGCCCCTCTCGCTCAGTTTTTGCATTTGCGCTCGCTCGCAATGTGTTGCTCGCGCTCTCAACATTTCTGCCCGTGCGCGCTCAACTCTTTCTCTACACCGTTATATTTGTGCCACAAAGCCAGCCAATCACAGACTTGGATGCAAAAATATCTGATTGGCTGTTTTGGTCTCCAATCAGCTCGAAATGATGAAATGCAATATCCCAGAATGCATTTCATCCAAAATTCAAACGAGGCAGTGGCGGAGGAACGCAGAGGGGCGGAGTTTGAAATATTACTCTGTCTGGGTTCCAAAATAAACTTTTAAGATATTTTCATGCGAGAATGTTTCTGTGTAAACTTCAAATATCTGCTCGATTCATCAGGACATCACATATTTGCATAAGTGCTCTGACGTTTTCGGAGATAAAATAAACCAATTTTGAATACAAAGATTGCTTTAGAAGCAGAAATGTTGCTACTACATGTGTATCCTAAAAATCTTAAACTAAGAGCCCATCAAATTAAGTTTATGGATTATTGTACATTACAGGCAAAATGTACAGTTGCATTAAACTGGAAAAAATCAGATCCTCCTGCTATTGGTGCTTGGATAAATCCTTTGGCACAGTGTATGGCAATTCTCAAAGACAAGTTAACATATTTTGATGAGATCTGGAAGCCATTTAAAAACTTTGTAAAAGAAGTAAACATCGGACAACTGCTGCAGGAGTCTGGATGAGGGGAAAATTGTTTAGTCTGTGCTAGCTATTTCTATTTCTTTTCCCTTTTTGTTTCATTCAATATCTATAAATGCCACATATTGTACTACTGTATGCATATTTCATGTGTTTCTATTTGATGTAGGTTTGGGAGAGAGCAGAGATGGGAGGTGAGGCGGGAGTGTTCTTATTACTGTGGCATATTACTGTGAAAACAAAGCTTTGTATGCTGTTGCAAAAAGCAATAAAAACATTGTTTAATAAAACTATGCTGAAGTCACAAAGTCTGGTGCTGATTATTAGAAGCTCAAAAAGCACAGATTGATAAATACTTTGGATTTTTGAGTAATGCAGTCGAAGGAAAGACAAAAATACAACAAACACTGTCTTTCCATTTTTAAAATTGAGAACCTGAACTCTCAAAGGGCCTGAAAGTGGATTTCCCCAAACTTCAAAACCTACTAACTCAAAGATTATTGCTGTAAGAATCCTTCATATGAAATCTGATCCCTGCAGTGGGCACAGGATTGGTTTCTATGATTTGGACTGTTCGTTCCTCCTTCACTGCCAGAACCACTTGTTTCAGGGTTATTTGCCTCAGAAGTTGCCTTAGTGGCTTGCCACAATCCCTAACCACAAATCCATGACTACATCAATCAAACCACTGCTGAAATTTGTTGTCAGTATGCTAAAAATCCACAAAACGTGTCCATATTGAGCTGTGCCCAAGATCACACGAGCTTTCCTCTAAAGCTTCATTTTGCAATTATTCTGAGAATTCAAATGTTCTTATATGACATAAGCGCCTCTGATTATTTGGCTTTGATCAGTTATTTGTTGATCATAGGGGAGTGGATCCAGATGCTTTTCAACCTTCCTGTTTTTTCACACATGAACACTCAGCGCTCACTCTCCTGATACAGTCTGGCAGTTCACATGTGCAGTGTAGGCTGAAATACTGGGTAGAGTCCCAAGAGCCAAGAACCTTTAAACAGACAAGCCCACATAAAAGAAAGACCCTACTTATTGGTTCCAGTACCTGTGGGCCCAAAAACAGGTTGCAGCTCACAAGGTCTTCGTGTTCCTAAAGTGTTTGCACATTTTACCACAAAATATGGTAAAAAAAAGAAAGAAAGACGTTTTATTCATAAAATACGACCTTAAATGGTTGAACAACATAGTCCACTGAAATGTTCCCACCAATATTAGCAATGCAAATCAAAGAATCAGCTTTCATCGACATATGTGCCACAAACATCACATCATCTGTATTCATGTGTAGAAATAAAAACACAGTTGTGTTGTTGTTAAAGAGGGAGAAGTTTAGAAAATAACTACTTTGACATATTGTGATTATTGTGGGTCTCATAACTTTGGACAGATGCTTTGCTATTCCTGGTTTTTATTATGAAGTGGAAGACTTTTGCATTTTGTGTGTGATCTGTAAACTTTAATGGAAAATCTAACACATACTATTGATAACAGAGAATTTAAAACATTGTTTATATTTAAAAATGGGGTGTTTGATAAAAGACGCTGGATTACTTGGAGAGGACATTGCGCGACTGTCTTATCGCATTTACTTCACAATAAAATGAGTTGACGCACACTCTGGATTTTGTTAATGCAGTTACATGATTGCTGTTTCTTTCTTTGTACGAGACGCTTTGACCAGACCACAATGTCAGACTCTCTCCTCAGGGCAGGTTTTTGACATAAGAGCAATGTGTGATGGGAAGCGACAAAGAAAAGAACACATATGTTTGAGTGGCTGGGAAGTACAGCAAGTCATCCACCAATCATATGGTTGAACCAGGGGTTGCTCTCTGAAAGGTTTCCTGATTTGGACAGAGAGCACTTAGATATGGGGATGAGACATGTAGTATAAAGTGCTTTGAGTAGAGTAGAAAAGTGTTGTATAAGAACGAGTCTATATGCAACATTCCAGAAATTTCACATTTTATTTTTTCTAAACTCTTAGCAGCAGAAATAGATTTTATTGATCCAACTGTTCTTTAAATTATTGTGATTAGCAAATGGACAAAGACTCTTTGGTGGAACATTTGTAAAGCATTAAACCTCCACACAGCATCACAGGTCAAAGACAGAAAGGTCTCCACTGAGGGTGCACAGGGGCTGACCGGCCCGGTGGTACCCCCAGGTGGGCGTGGCTGTGCTGAATGCAGGGTTTCCTCTCACAGGTTTATTTCAGCTCATGCATCAGAAACTGCACAATAAGACTGTGCATGACATTCAAACAACACGAATAAGCCAACAGTGCTGTATATGGTTTTACTTTGGACCACCTTCAGTTCCCATCAGTGGAACTAAAGTGGTCCAGTGTGTGGTGTTAGACTGCTTTGAAGACATCAGTGATTAATGTCTGTGTGAAAGTGTTCTGCTGTGCTGTTATGTCACTCCCTGCGTCTCTCTTGCTCTCTTCAGCGTGACACCTGATACCTTCCAGACTATGAGGATCGTGTCACTGGCATCATCGTGTGATGTTTCATTTGTTATAATGCGACGGTCTTTGATCCTGTGCTGTCGCATTGAAAACAGACGCATGAATAGCAGCGGTAGTGAAAGGAGCCTTTTTACTGCCTATGTGTATGTGCGCTCGACTGCATGTTTTCCTTACAGCACTGTGTTGTTAAAATGCTGTGACACACACACACACACACACAGTTTCATGGTATGAGTGTACTATACATGCACAGTTCCTGCAGGTGAAAAAAATGGAAGCTTTATGTAATATAAGTCAACCCTGTGATTTAGATAGAGGTGCACGGCCGAGATCAAACCAGTGACTCATATGAAAATGTCATTTTGGCACAGCATGGCAGGGGCAGTCACTGTAAAGATGACCTGAAACTACAGCTAGCTGTTAGCTCACATGTGACGCTTTTTGAAGTAGAGATTTAGACCCGGATAAAACAAAACACATCTGGTGTTTGGGTTGATGGACCAGGCCGCTGTATAAGTTCAGCACAGGTAGCATGTATGAAAACTGTTTAATTAAACTATATACCATAATTACTGAGACTAGTAGCAACGCATTCATAGCCAGTTTGTATCTAACTATGTTAGTTAGGCATGGATTAGGAAAGCAGGTTCTCTAAACCAGGTGTGGGGAACTCCAGGCCTCGAGGGTCGATGTCCTGCAGGTTTTAGAGATCACCTGGGGCAACACACCTGAATCCTGAACAATTAGTTCATTACCAGGCCTCTGGAGAACATTTTAATTTATCCATTTAAACGAGCTGTGTTGGATCAAGGACACATCTAAAACCTGCAGAACACCTCGAGGCCTGGAGCCCCGCTCTAAATAAAAGCGTTCATTGAAAACTTACAAACAGTCAACTTACCTTAAACAGTGTTAGCTGTATTAGTGCACCAGTGACCAGTGTTGGGGAGTAACGGAATACATGTACCGGCGTTACGTATTTAAAATACAAATATGAGTAACTGTATTCTGTTACAGTTACCGTTTAAAAAGGTGGTATTCAGAATACAGTTACTTTGTTGAAATAAATGGATTACACGGCGGTCTTTTCCTGTTCCATACGTTAGGCTGCCCCCTCTCTATTTTTGGTAAAACCCAAACAAAACACGGGAGGCTCTAATGTCTGTGTCTCAATCTAACGGCCCAATGTCAAGTCTACTTGCGGCCGCATAATGACGTGAAGAAATATTTTTAAAAATTACTGTTCAAAGATTTTTTTAATATGAAGGCAACAGGCAGAGTGTTACAGCCCAGTTGTAAGTAAGCTGTTAAGACTCGACTGTACTCTGTGTTCGTGTTTCCTCTGAAACAATAAGTTCTGCAGGAGCAGCCTTTCAACGCCTCTCTCTGTCTCTGCTAGCAAAGTCGACCCAGACAACAAAATGGTAAATGGCCTGTATTTGTTTAGCACTTTACTAGTCCCTAAGGACCCCAAAGCGCTTCACACTACATTCAGTCATTCACCCATTCACACACACTGGTGATGGCAGCTACATTGTAGCCACAGCCACCCTGGGGCGCACTGACAGAGGCGAGGCTGCCGGACACTGGCGCCACCGGGCCCTCTGACCACCACCAGTAGGCAACGGGTGAAGTGTCTTGCCCAAGGACACAACGACCGAGACTGTCGGAGCCGGGGCTCGAACCGGCAACCTTCCGATTACAAGGCGAACTCCCAACTCTTGAGCCACGATCGTCCCGTGGTTCCACCTACGAGCCCGACACAAACCCGACGTATTAGCCAGAGGTCCCTTTACTACAGTCGAGAGCCGCTGACCTGTTTTATATACGTGTGGAATAGTTTTCTATACGAGATCGCTGCAAAAAGTGTAGCCTTACCTAATGTCCACCTACTGTTACTCATTTATATCAAGATTTAAAAATCTAGCTGGTGTTGGTGTGGAGAGTAACCTGCAGTAACAGTAATAAATCACACAGCAATAGTACATTCATGTAGTTGTAAAAAGCATGATAATATATTAAGTAATCCAAAGTATTCAGAATACGTTACTGTCGTTGTGTAACGTAACGGAAAATGTTACAAAATACATTTTGGGGCATGTAATCTGTAATCTGTAGTGGAATACATTTGAAAAGTAACCTTCCCAACACTGCCAGTGACAGCTGATAAAATCTGCTAATGTTATTTGAGCTAGAATGGGCTGTTTGCTAAAAATTCAAAACTCGTGTTGTAAGGGTTCCCGCAAAGATCACAGCCAGATGTTCCCGGCTGGTGTTTCTTGGGACTTGTTTAGCTGATTTTGTTTTTTGTACCTTGCTACAAATATCCTGATTAATGGGAGTCTCTGAGGACTGAGTCGCCAAGAGGCCATTACAGGAACTGCAGTTTCCCGTGCCTTGAGTTCCAGGAGTGAACAAAAGCATGAATTTACTGTTATTCTGTGTGTGTCTGTGTGTATTTGCACGTGTGTTGCATGTCCTGCAGATTGCTTGTTCTCTGGCTGACTGAGTCACTGTGGAACGTTGCCTCCCCTCAGAAAGACTCATCAGCGTGGGCTGAGGTGAACTGCTCTAGTGTAAACTTGTTAAGCAAACACAGCGTGTTATGATTAAACTCATGCTGTCTCAGTGAAGCGCGATATGCGACTTAGAGCATAGCAGCTGGGGAATGTCTCCACTGTCGTCTCCTCTTGTTGTTGTTTTTCCTAATTTCTCCTTTTTTCTTCATTGCAACTTTTCCCTCTGCACAGTTTGTTTCTGTCTGGCCGTCAGCCAGCGTGGAGCAGAGGCCGCTCCGCAGGATCAATGCCCGCTGGCAGCTTCGGCAGATTCTAGCCATCCATCGGTCCCGTCTCCTTCACATCACAAAAGACAGTTTTGTTTTGGGAGGCAAGCAAGCATTTAAAATGTGCAAGGTCTCAGAGTGGAAGTGAATTAGTCGTTGTTGGTGTCTTGAGTGGGACAGCAGGCTGGATCTCAAAGGTGCTGCTCTGTTTTTCATTAACTTGACCTTTTCTGGCTGGTGGAGCATTCAGTTTGTCACTTCTGAGTATACAGCTTTAGCACAATCTGTGCTGTCTGCTTTGGAAAACCTTGTTAAATTCATCAAGTCACGTGATCTGTGCACATGTCAGGGTGCAAACACGTTTGCTAAACTGTTGTTACAGTCATGAAAATGCTCCGGCTAGGATGACAGACACTACAAAGAGCCGGTGACACTCGTTTCTCTCTTTGCTCTCTGCTTTTCGTTACAGCCCAGATGATTGTTGAAACATTGGAGGAGAGGGTAACTAACCCAGCCCTTATTTTGTAACATCTCCATGGCAACGTAAATCTATGTAGGCACTGGAAAAACCCCAATTTAGACCTTACCATTTTTTTTCTTTGAGGGGAACAACAAAGGGGAAGAAGTGAGAGACTAATGCCTCCTTATGTCACTCAGATGTGGTGTTAGATAGTGTGCATGTTGTTTCTGCTAACACTGAGTTACACAGTCTTAATTGTGTGTGTCAGTGTGAGACGCTGGCAGCAGTTGCCAGCTGTCACTTGCGATTAGGAAAGCAGCTGAGTGTAAAACATATGAAAGCGACAGTGTTTGAACAGTTACATGTGTTTTCTTCTTCAGCCTTCACATATTAAGTCTGGTATTAAATAAAAGATTAAAGTACCAAGTCTCACCCAACACAGGACAACTGTACTTGTGCTACATACTAATATACAATATATACAGTACACAAAACAATATGCACTATTGTGTGCTGTTATAAGCAATGACAACAAGTTTGAAACAAAGCCTAAACCTGACCCAGTGAGAATAAGAAAAAAAAAGCCAAAAAGCAGTTCGATTAAATGCAACAGTTTTAACCCAATTAAAATGCCCATTTTAAGAGCAGCGATCAGCATATTTATAGTACGGTAGGAAAACTGCATCTTTTGTTTTTCATAACTCTGGGGTGTGGAGATCCCGGCTGACAGTTGTCCCAGGATAACGAGCTGTCTACTGGGCCTCAACACTAACCACAGAATGTGAGCCAGATGTTACCACATGCTGTGTGACGCAGCACATCCAAGCAGTAAAGTAGAGAAAAATTCTATTATTTTATTAGATTAATAATTAGCGCTATTTGAATGATTTGTCTGGACATTGGATCTGGACATGTCAAAACAATAAGGACATCATCTTCATCGTTACATCAAGCAGAAATCTCCGGGGCTGAAAAGCTTTTTGTTTGAATTTACTCATTAAATTTATTTATGTAACTCTTTACAAACAACACGTGGCCAAAGTGCCGCACAGCAGAAATATCAGCAATGGGAATAATAAATACAATAAATAAATAACAATAAAATACCCACTGAGTGAAAGGCCAGTGAATAAAAACTGAGCTTTTTACCTGGATTTAAAGAGCACCACTGATGTAGACGGCTTAGTGTGAAGTTCAGCTGTGATTTAGGGACTGAGAGCAAGCTCAGCTGACCGGAGAGAACGAGGGGGCGTAGGGCAAATTTACAGTTGCCAGACCATTTAAGGATTTAAAAACCAGTAAAAGGATTTCAAAATAGATCCTAAATTCAATTGGAAACCAGTGCAAGGAGGGCAGAACAGGAGTAACATGCTCAAATTTTCTTTTACCAGTTAAAAAGCGTGCCGCAGCATTTTGCACCAGTTGCAGGTGTGCCAGAGTGCCCTGGCCAGCCCCTCGGGCTTTTTGATGGACTCTTTATTTGCATCACTGTCTAAAACATTGTGATGTTAACTAACTACTGACTGTTGGCCTATTACAGACATATACTTGGTATTTCATAGATATTTCCAAATGGAACTTTTTGCGGTGACATGATGACATGCTACGTGTCGCTCTGGAATTCTTTCACGATACCTTTTTTATCAATTCAAAGCAAAGGAAACAAACCAAAATAATAAAGTTATATATAAATGTAGACATTGGACGGCTGTGTTTGATGATAGGTTCATAATCAGAGCTGTGCTGAATCACCACCGATGTTGTGGACAAAAATGTTCTAATGTTATTTTGTTTGTGTGGTTTGAGATAACAGGAAAATAACAGTGTTTCATCCGTTTTTGCTGGGATGGAGCGTCTCACTGCAATTATCTGACAGATCAATAAAGTATATGCACTCCTGCATTTATTAGAACTAAAATAAGAATGAGGCACCAATACGCAGAACCTGCTTTGGAGATGACAAGTGATTAATAGACAGTTAACTAATTGTCCATCCTATTAAATAGCCTTTGAAGATCATGAAAAGCCTTTTGTTGAACATTTAACACAACTCGAAAACTGGTGTTGTGTTTGATAAGCGATTGAAGTTGGTCAAAAGTTTCAGCACGTCTGATTTCAAAGACTGCTGGACAGATTTCAGGGCCGACACTGTACATGCTTTTCCACAGAAAAACATTACATCTGAAAATAGTTTGAGTGAAGGATCTGAAAAGATGAGCATTTCTGGATCATCATCTTTATTTGTGCAAACTGGTTAAACAGGATCAAGAGTTTGTTTTAACTATGTTGAAAAACACGAATATAAATACATTCATTGTAAATAAGTGCTGCTGAATGCATCCTGTAAAGGTTTCATTAAAAACACACAATGCTGAACTCACACATGTGGCTGTGCTCTCGGCTCTACTTCAGCCCTTCAGTGCTTCACTCTGAAACAAGCGAACAAACGAGACCAAAACATTCTTGTGGCTGAAGTCTTCACCGTGAACCCCACAGTCACAGCTCGCATCCTTCAGATTGATGGATTCAAGCCACGCTCTCGCTTCCTTTAGAGGAAGGGCTTCTGTGTAACCCGAAGCGGTACGAAGCAGGCGCCAGTGAATTCAGCTGAAGCTGTTTGTGCTGAGTCAGATGTGAGCTGTCCTGTATCCAAACAGTGCTAATAAGCAGGGATCGATCACAGCAAACTTTCAAACATCGTTACAGGCAGAACGTCCGAGTCATTCAAAGAACAGCTTCAGGTGTGTGAGAGAGCAATCATTAACTGTGAGCTTCTGTGAGCCCATAGGTTACACCTTTAAGGTAAAAAGACACGTGCAGGACTACGTACAGTAAGAAAGAACTACAGCTTTACAAATGAAACCCACAAATGGGTGTTCCTCAGTAAGTTCCTCATAGCTCGTTGGTGAGCTGTTCTTCTTCAAGATGAAATTAGATTAGATTAGATAGAACTTTATTAATCCCTCGGGTGGGTTCCTCTGGGAAATTCGAAATGACAAACAGTATAACAGATGGGTTCTTGAGAGCTGCTTTTCTCACAATCTAGGTTAAAAAACAGATGTGATAAGTTGGGTTGGGTCTGACTGTGAAACTACACGCTTATTAACTAATTACTAATGAGCCAGTGAGCATGTTGCTTCATACCACAGATAATCCCACAGATAAAGGGAAGGACCGATATTTACACACAGACTTTAGTTTGCGTTCAAAACGAGGGACCAAGCCCAGAAACTAAGCAGGAAATTATTGACAGAGGTCAGGACAGAAAGCAGCTTTCCCATCTACAGAACCAGAGGTCAACCACAGCTATTGCCAGATGCAATGCAGGTTTAAAGCACTTCCGCATCGTCCATGCTTCATATATCTACAGAGACAAACAGTGTCCAACACTAGACAGGTATTCTCAGACAGGTGGGCAAAGGTTTGAAGATCTCTGCGTCATCCTGCAGCTGTGCAACTATGTTACTATTTATGGAAGAAAGTCTGTTTTAAGAATATGAGGTTCTGGCTCAATATAAGAAGCCAATGGGAATTTCTGTGTATGTAGACAACAACATGTCTGCAACAGCAACTGAAGTTGTTTATCACAGTTTATTGTCACATTTTGACAAACTTAATCCAATTCAGCTGCAAACCAATAGCTGCTGTAATAAGATGGCAAAGACTCGTTTTTATTGACAATTTGTTGCTGTTTTCATGTCCCAAAAGTTGAAGACTCAGCTGTGAGTGGTGCCAGACCTGGTCCTGTTCTTCAAAAACCCTTTTAACAGCAAACAACCTCCAGCAGAGCCAGGCTCAGGGAGTGGCAGCCATCTGCACTTCCACATTATTTTAAGACAAATCAAGCAGATTGAAGATCTGGAGTTGATTCCAAGTGTTGATCTTTCATTTGGTAGCTGTCCTCTGGAACTCTGAAGACATGATCTAAAGAGATGATAAAGTAAGATGAATGATATGGTACACTAATTTTTTTGTCAGTTCAAAAGGTCGTCTGTGTCTACAAATATATCATATAGCTTGTATATATAGGTGTGCTGTCTTGTTTTTAAGCACCGGCCTCTGTATCGGACCTGATTCTGTGTTCTGGGAAAAAAGAAGAAGGATCATTTGTTCTCTGGACAGCTGAGACACACACACTCTGTGTGTGTGTGTGTGTGTGTGTGTGTGTGTGTGTGTGTGTGTGTGTGTGTGTGTGTAAGAAGTGTAGACACTGTATTGGAAAAGAACATATGTTAGTGACTGGTCATTAGCTTGGTAAGTGCACTATAGGACTAACCTCACATGTGCTGCACTTTGCAGACTTCCATTCGTCAGAATAACACATTATCTTGAAAGCTCCTGAAAGCACCAAGCATCAAATCATTCCCACAGCATGGAAATGCATGCTTGAAACCTTCGGTGGGGAAAAACAGTGGTCACTGTGTGGACCTGCCATTTCTCTCTGTCTGTGTGTGTGTGTACGGTGCGCTGGGTTTTGTGCAATGCCGGGACCTCACCTAGATTCTTGCCTTCTAGTTTTCGGAAACTGTCGGAGAGCCACGCGTGTCTGTGTGGGAGCCTGGGATCGTCACCGCCGTGTAAGGTCTGATCATCGCACACTGTAAATAAACTGCAGTTAACCTGAGACGTGTTCATGACAACAACAACCAGGCAGAAGTCCCCGAAATCAGGAAAGCCCAAACATCATTTACTCGGACACAACTGACCTCTCACAAGACGTTAATCATAACCATCACAAATTATTAACCCTGTAATATCCACCATGTGACCAGCAACCTGATTTAGGTTCAGGTCTTGACAGCGTGGCAGGAATGATGCTGAAGATGTCGTTAATTAATATTTCAGTTTTAAATGTGACCAGTTCATTTTTTCAATAGGCGGTATATCACAGGCTTCAAAGATCTGCAAATTAAACCATGAGTGAAACATTCCTCACCTTTGGATGCTGCCGGCCTCCTTAAGCCTCTGACAGCTGACTGTCTCTGTGTTTGTGCCTCTCAGCACATCAGTTGGTGAGCACAGCTTTTACTACAGCAACATCATATCACAGAAATAAACTGCAGTGGTGACAGATTCAAGTTCACATAAACAAGGAGTCTTCACATGTCGTGGACAGAGATGGGCAGTAACGCGTTGTAATCCGATTACTTTTTCAAGTAACGAGTAAAGTAAGGGATTACTATTGCAAAATCGGTCATTAGATTACCGTTACTTTCCCGTAGGAACGCTGCGTTACTGCGTTACTAAAACCGTGATTTTTTTGCGAGAATGTCTCATGACAGTGACGTAAGCGAGTGCGACGTTAGTGACAACAGCTGTGTGCAGATCAACAATGGATCACATATCGAGTGCAGAGAAAGTATGAGTGTGCAGCGTTTAAAGCGTGGAAGTACTGACCTTACTTTGAGTTTGATTCCATAAAAAGTGACAAAAACATTAGTGTCCGCTGTGCGTGGGAAGAAAACTTCTTTTTACAGCGAAAAAAACCCTAAACTTCCAACAAGCACCGAGTAGCTACGACGTAATGGGAAACTCACAGAGAAACTCACGGATTCTTCCACTGACCGCGGCACACCTGCACCAGGGTAAACCTCCGCCTGCCCCACTCCTGCTTTACAGGTGAAAATAGAGCAACAGGACCGCTGAGTCTTTGACTTTCTTTATTTTCTGCTGTGTTTTACTTGCATCTATTTGAAAGACTGAGTGTAAACACAAAAAATATTTTATTTTATGTGCTGGAATGTGCAGAAAATAGGTTTAAATGTTAAACTAATTTCTTCCAGTCAGAGAATGTTGCAGATAATTTAATTTTTGCTTGATGCATAAAGTTAAAAGATTAAAACTAATAAAACAAGTTTTAAAAAGAGACTTTTCCATTTGATTACATTTTGTATGATGGATTATGCAGAAAAAGTAGAATTGGGCTGAAAGATCTATCGCTTTATCACCTCTTCAGGTTGTAAATCGTGAAACTGAAGTAACTATTCATCAGTCCATAAAACCTTCTTCCAGTCTTCAGTAGTCCAATGTTTCATGGCCCAGACGAGCCTCTTTTTATCTTATTCTGACGTCTTCTTTCTTGCTGCAGCTCGTCCTGTCAAACCTGCAGCTTGAAGTCTTCTCCTCACAGCTGAAACTGAGACTTGCTCACTACGACCACTGAGCCGCCTATCACCAGAGATGGGCAGTAACACGCACTAAGTACTGTACTTGTAACAAGTACATGTACTTGTTACAAGTACATGTACTTGTTACAAATTAATTAGATATTAATTTGGGGTTAATATCTTACCCAAGGATATTCGGCATGCAGACTTGGGGAAGCCAGGAATCAAACAACCAACCTTCCGATCAGTAGACGACCTGCTCTACTGCCTGAGCTACAGCCATCCCAACTGGTAGTGTATATCTGAAATTTAAAATCTTTAAGTTTCTGACTCTACTAAATTATACTTCTTTAGCATGTTTTGATAATAAGATAAGATAAGATAACCTTTATTAGTCCCACACGTGGGAAATTTGTTTTGTCACAGCAGGAAGTGGACAGTGCAAAAGTTATGAAGCAAAAATTAGAATACAATAAGAATAAATACTGTACACAATGTTACACCCCGGCCTAGGCAACCGGGGTGCAACGTAGAAAAAATAAAAATAAGGGAAAAAAACAAAAACAAAAAAAAACCACTACGGTTCTCCACAAAAATCCCAAAACGAAAGCATCGACACCTATTTACATCAAAGCAAAAATAAGACATTTATTTTCATCACCACACACAAGACGTCAAACTATTTACAACGGGGGGGAAGATCGCGACCATGACATACTGAAACACAAGGCTTAAATACATAGAAGGAGCAATTAGGGAATGGACCACAGGAGGGAAACACAGCTGGGGCAAATTAGAACTGACGAGACAGGGCAAAACGTAAACTGAAAACACTAAGATAACACAGACTTTCAAAGTAAAACAGGAAACACATAACAGTCACGCCAAAAGCAACACACCGACAACACCGAAACGTAACATTTCCCCCCACCCAAAAATCAAACATGTAACCCCAAGTGAAATGTTTGATCCAGACAGATGAAGCCGATGAAGGCTGGAGCGGTCCCACTGACCCTCCAGCAGACGACGAAGGCTGGAGCAGTCCCACGGACCCTCCAGCGAAGGCGGATGAAGGCTGGAGCGGTCCCACGGACCCTCCAGCGAAGGCAGACGAGCAGCTCACCAGCTGCACACACGGACACGCAGCCCACCAGCTGCACACACGGACACGCAGCCCACCAGCTGCACACACGGACACGCAGCCCACCAGCTGCACACACGGACACGCAGCCCCACCAGCTGCACACACGGACACGCAGCCCACCAGCTGCACACACGGACACGCAGCCCACCAGCTGCACACACGGACACGCAGCCCACCAGCTGCAGAAGGCTGGAGCGGTCCCACGGACCCTCCAGCGGAGACGGACGGCGGAAGCGAAGGCAGACGAAGCTGATGAAGCCGGAGCGGTCCCACTGACCCTCCAGCAGACGACGAAGGCTGGAGCCGTCCCTCGGACCCTCCAGCGAAGGCGGATGAAGGCTGGAGCGGTCCCACGGACCCTCCAGCGAAGGCGAATGAAGGCTGGAGCGGTCCCACGGACCCTCCAGCAGACGACAAAGGCTGGGGCGGTCCCCGGACCCCCCAGCGAAGGCAATCCCGGACGAGCCCCCATATGTTACACCCCGGCCTAGGCAACCGGGGTGCAACGTAGAAAAAATAAAAATAAGGGAAAAAAAAAAAAACAAAAAAAAACTACTACGGTTCTCCACAAAAATCCCAAAACGAAAGCATCGACACCTATTTACATCAAAGCAAAAATAAGACATTTATTTTCATCACCACACACAAGACGTCAAACTATTTACAACGGGGGGGAAGATCGCGACCATGACATACTGAAACACAAGGCTTAAATACATAGAAGGAGCAATTAGGGAATGGACCACAGGAGGGAAACACAGCTGGGGCAAATTAGAACTGACGAGACAGGGCAAAACGTAAACTGAAAACACTAAGATAACACAGACTTTCAAAGTAAAACAGGAAACACATAACAGTCACGCCAAAAGCAACACACCGACAACACCGAAACGTAACAACAACTATGTACAGTAGAGAATAAAATATACAATAGGATAAAAATAGAATACAAATGCTGTATACAACTGAGTAAAAATACAACTTTGTCAGAGGGTTTTGCACTTAGTCTTATTGCACATGTGTGGATGTGTTTGATCAGTTGGAGGCTTTGTTGTGGAGTCTGACAGCCGTGGGGAGGAAAGACCTGTGAAAAATCTCCGTCCCACACCGTGGGTGCCGCAGCCACTGAAGGAGCTGCTCAGTGCTGTCACAGTCTCCTGCATGGGGTGGGAGATGTTGTCCAACAGGGATGACAGCTTAGCCACCGTTCTCCTGTCACTCACCACCTCCACTGGGTCCAGAGGGCAGAACAGAGCTGGGCCTGCAGATCAGCCTGTTCAGTCTGTTCTTGTCCCCAGCAGAGATGCTGCCGCCCCAGCAGACCACACCGTAAAAGATGGCTGAGGCCACCACAGAGTCATAGAAGGTCTTCAGGAGTGGGCCCTCCACTCCTGAAGACCTGAGTATCTGCAGCAGGTACAGCCTGCTCTGCCCCTTCCTGTAGAGGGCGTCTGGATTATGAGTCCAGTCCAGTTTGTTGTTCAGATGAACAGAAAGGTACCTGTAGCTGTCCACAGCCTCGATGTCCATATCTTGGATGTTCAGTGGTTGCAGTGGAGGATGTTTGTGTCACGATCCTGGGTCTTAGGACCCAGTGTTTTGAGTTTTAGTTCATCTTGATGTTTGTAGTATGTTAAGCTCATTAGGCCTCCTATGTTCATTTGCTTATTAGTTTCCCCTCGTGTTTCCAACCCATGTTAAGTCTCCCCTGCTCTTCATGCGTTTCATGTCTGTGTCTTACGTTGTCAAGTTCGGGTTGTCATGTCTATGTCTCATTATGTTTCCTGTTTTATTGTGAAGAGGTCTGGTGTTCTGTGTTCATCATGTTCAGTTTTACTCTCCCACTGTGACGTCATTATGTTCATGTGTGCCAGCTGTTTCCCCATGTGTTCCCACTTCCCTCATCATCCTGTGTGTATTTAGTCCGTGTGCTTTCAGTCATTTGTTGTCAGGTCGTCTGCTCATCCATGTCTCATCTCCAGGTACCCATGTCAGTTCACTATGGTTAAGGTTTTTCATGTTTTGTTATTGGTTCACCCAGTTTAGGTTATTGTTTAGTTTTCACCGATGCCCGATTATTTTTACCCTCGTTGCTAGCCTCAATAAACGGCTTGTTTTGTTTATCCACACTACGTTTTGGTCTGCGTTTGAGTCCTCCTCTGCAACACATACGGTCTGCCCCAGCCAGACCGTGACAGTTTGTGCCTGTGGAGGTCTACCAGCAGCTCCTTGGTTTTATCGTTATTATTAATCAGATCTGATCCACCCTGGTGTTAAAAACCAAACAACCATTAGTCTCTGCAGTTTTTGCCACAGTGCCCAAAGTGCGTCTTTTGTGGCAACATTAAAACTGTAATGGGTGCTTATGCAAGCCACTTGTTATTATCCATAGTAAATTTGCAGTTATTGAGACACATAGTTGAACAGGGAGGAACTTAGGCCAGACAACAGAGCTGTGACAGTGACGGTGTTCAACCTTTTTTTCCCAAAAGCATAGTTTTTAAGTTCAAGCGTGTTTGTGCATTAATTACTTATAGGCTGGTCTACTGAAATTCATTAATATCACGTTGCTCTATAGTTCCCTTTCAGCTGAAGCAAGAGAACTAACTGGGACTAGAAACAGGGACAATGTTTGGCACTCTGGTTCCTTCAGCTGGTTCTTCTATTATGGAACCAGCTTGGATTCCAGACTCTTAAGATTAGGACATTTATTTCTAACATTGCAATGTAGCATAAAGATGGTCGTTGTGTTGTTGGAAAATTTATCTGGAACCACTACAGATTGTCTCATATGGGTTTTATGACTTTCTTATGACTGAAGAACTGAGCCTGGGTTATTACATGTCAGTGATTGAGTGAGTGTACAAAGACTCTGTGAAATCAAAGGTGCTCTGCATGCACTTCTTTGATGCCTTGGCTCAGCAAAGGAACTTCACAGCCAGCTGTTTACAGCACTCCACATGCATTTCATTCTGTAACGCTGGTCATTCTGATGTTGTGGTTCAGTCAATGTAAAGAAAGGGCAACTTAAAGCCTCACAGGTTCCCATGAACTGGGAAACATCAGCCCCTCATGCTCATTAGCCACGTGAGTGGGGCCTGAATAGATGGACAGGCCTTCATTTTGAGAAGAGGAGGGGGAAGTTCAATCAAAACCCGCCTGATTCTTGGCTGAGGCCCGCGTCAACTGCTGTGTTGTTGTGTAAAGCAGATAATGTGATTTCCGGACAAGAGTTCTCTTCACACTTCTCTGCAGCAGCGGCCCACTGTGAGGTAAAACTCCTTAAGATGAGCTCCAAGAGGGAGATTTTCTAAATACACTGGACTTAAGCTGACATTCAATAGGATCCTGAGCCATTCAGGATGCTACAGCCGGGTCCATTAAAGTGGCTAAGAACTCACACAGCACTCCTTTATTTTTAAGCACAGGGTGATACGAGGTGATGAAAAGGGCGGAGGAGCTGTGTCAGCCAGTGGAGCGGAAGAGTAATGGCTGATCTAATTTCCACATACACACTCAAATTAGAAATTATGTTATTGCAGTGTCACACAGGAATGTATTCCCAGTCCCTCGTGGTAAACTCGGCCAGCTTGTACAGCAGTTGTTTTTATTATTAATGCTAATTCAAACCACTTGCATGAATCACGGCTCTTTGTATTATGCTGGACCCTGTCGCATCCCATCATTATGTTCTAAATGCTGTTCAGCTCCATGAACCTGTATTTAACATTCAGAAAATGGCAAATAAATAAATAAATAGCCTAAAAATGAATTAAAATGTTTATTAAAATTCATTATTTTTGCACTTCCCCCAGTGTAACGGTGAAACTAGGGGGGGGGAAATCTTTTAAAATATGTTGTGTGCTTGATTGGTGGTGAGTAAAAAAGGCCCAGTTTATACAGGCATGTCTCAGTCTGTTGTCTGCTTTACTCTGATTAATGTAACGATGATGTATGAACATAAACATACGTCACTGTGTCAAAGAAAACTTCAAACTAGCAATTAAGAACTTGAACTCACCGGCAGAATAAAATCCGCCCCCCGACATCTACACTGTCCAACTTCTGCATTTGACCTGAATATAATGTCTGCAGGCCACGACACAGAATGCAAGTTTATTGTTCTGAAAAAGCAAGTTCACAGGACTCTGTGCAGTCTGGGAAAAACTACACGCACCATTACTGCTGCCGTAGGAATTGTGAGGGTAAATAGCATCCAAGTGCACTTGAGCAGGTCTGAACACCTCTATGTAAGCAGATGTTCTGACGGTTTGCCAGTCTTGAACATTTGTGTGTGCATTAACACAATGCCAGTCTTTCCAAGAGTGGCCAGCTGTCACAGTCCTGGGTCATTGGCCCAGAAGTTAGAGTTCAGGGAGCTCACGATCTTTTCTTTTGGATTCTGAGATGCGGTTTATTTTGCAGCTCTGTGTGTGCAGTGTTGTGAAAAAATGTCTGACCGTTCCTGATTTGTCACACTTACATGTTTCAGAGCATCCAACTAATTGTAATATTAGGAAAAGAAAGACTGAGTAAGTAGAAAATAGAAAACGTTTTTAAAAGATGATTTCATTGATTAAGAGACAAAGGTTATCCAAACCTAACTGGCCCTGTGTGAAAAAGCCCCTCTTATTAAATCATGAACTAACTGTGGTTAACCACACGTTTGAAAGCTGAATTCACTAAATACACTCGGGCCTGACTACTAGCAGAGCAGTCCAATCAAGAAATGACTTAAAAACCGACTAAAGATCTGAAAGAGCAGCACATCACGTGGCGATCTAAAGAAACACCCGAGAAACAAGGCCAGTGACATCTATCAGTCTAGAAAGGCTTACAAAGCCACTTCTAAGGCTTGGTGACCAGTGAACCACAGTGAGAGCCATCAGTCAATCAATCCAGAGTCCAGGATTCAACAAAAAGAAAGAGATCGGCATCCATGGGAGAAAACCACTGTTGACTGAAAAGAACACAAAGGCTTGTCTCAAAACATCTTGATGATCCCAAAGAAAAATATTCTTGGTTCAAGCACACTTGGTCCCTGCAGCAGGATAATGGTCCCAAACACACCAGCCAGTCCACCTCGGACAGAAAAACCGACTGAAGACTGTGGAGTGGCGTAGTCCTGACCTGAATCTGATTAAAATGCTGTAGCTTGACCTTAGACTCAATACTTGAAATGTGCAATTCACTTGTATTTTTATTTTTATTCCTATTTATTCTATTTATCCCCTTCGTATATTTTATTTATATTGTCTCTGTATTTATATATATGTGTGTGTGTATAACTCTGTAACTTCTGTCGGTGCTGTGCTTTTTTGGAAATCGAATTTCCCAGAGGAACCCACCCGAGGGATTAATAAAGTTCTATCTTATCTTATCTTAAAAGGTTCATGCTTGAAAACCCTCCAATGTGGCTGAATTACAACAATTCTGCAAAGACGAATGAGCCAAAATTCCTCCACCGTGCTGTAAAAGACTCAGTGCCAGTTATTGCAAATGCTTGATTGCAGTTTTGCTGCTAAGGGTGCTGCAACGCAGCTTGGTCTTTTTCACCCGTAATAATTATAAACTGCATTCAGTGTTTTTTGTGTTAAAAAACAACTGTGCACAACTGTAAAGTGCAGAGAAGCTTTTTGTGTATTTTATGATGTGATAATGTTAAACTATGTGAGTAATACAACCAAAAGAAACAAATTTGGTGTTCTGCTTTAAATAATCTCAGCAGGTATTTGTGTTTAGATATTTGCAGAGATGTTTGGCCTTCATCACACAGCTGCTCAGAACAGTGATGGGAGGATGATGATTTGGGCCATTTTGCAGCCACAGGACTCGATTATCTTAAAATCATTGAGTTGCCCATGCATCTTTGCATGCATCTAGAGTCACATTTGAAGCCATATGTGCAACATCTAAAGCTTGGCCAACACAGTCTGACAGTCCAGTCTCACCTGACTGAAATGCTTTAGTGGGATCTTAAGAGAGCTTTGCAGAAGTGAAAGCCAACAAACTGCAAAGAAGCAACACTGCAAAGAAGAGTGGGCCACAGTCATGCAAGTCAACTCCAAGTTATTACCTGTAAAGATGCTTCTACAAGCTAATGAGTGATGGGCATGCTGCCTCTGTGACTGCACGGCCTCACAGTCAGACTCACAGCAACAGTGTAACCTGAGCGCACAGACGATTGTGTTTCACTCATCAATATTTTAATATTAATCTAATTACTACAGTTAATATGAATGGTGTCAGACAGGAATGCCGAGACAACCATTGCTGGGCTCTGCAGTTGTCCGACGGTATTCAGTGCTGTTCCAACAGGTAGGTATGCAGGCTTTTCAAGAGAAACTAAACCTAAATTACATCAAACTTTATTGCTGGTTCAACCAATCCACTCACATCATCGGGTAACGTAATCTCCCCATCCTGCAGATTCTTTTTATCGCCCAAGCAGAAGTTCCAAGACGTAACATTCAGTCTGCACACGGACGGCCACGCTCACCAACCCAGCCTGTCTGCAACGCTCTGCGCCCAAAGTAAAACACATTAGTAATATATTATAATCTCACTACAGTTTGTTTTCTTCTCAAGAACTGAGCTGTGGGTGAAGTGCATCTAGTTTGATCTTTGCAAATCCACATATTTGACTTGGGTGTGATTCAGGCCAACAGTAGATAGTCATGTGGCCTTGTGCAACTTTACAAGTCAACCTTTAGGGAACTGATCTCAGACGATGCTCTGGCACAGACTGAACACTCTTCATCACATCTTATCTATAAAAGCAAAACGAGAAAGAACATCTGGTTTACTGGCTCACAGTTTTACCCATGGAGATCTAGAGGAGTTTGAAGCATATCAGTAACATATTTGGTTTAGCTGCACATTTACAGAGGAAGGACTTTTGGCTGAACAATGCCTGCTTTCGTCCTTTACAGACTGACATGCTGATCGTGAACTTCAGGCATCCAAATGAAGCTAATGCATTTCAGACTGGGAGGTAGATGCTACCCTCAGAAGGAGAGAGGAAACGAGAAGGCTCAGTAAGCATCTCCATTTCCCACACCTGCCACAGGAGGGTGTAGGGCAGGGGTGGGCAATCTCAGTCCACGAGGGCCGGTGTCCTGCAGGTTTTAGATGTGTCCTCGAACCAACACAGCTGATTTAAACGGCTAAATTAGCTCCTCAACATGTCCTGAAGTTCTCCAGATTCCTGGTAATGAACTAATCATGTGATTCAGGTGTGTTGACCCAAGGTGAGATCTAAAACCTGCAGGGACACCGGCCCTCGTGGACTGAGAGTCCCCACCCCTGGTGTAGGGTCTGCAATGGCAACGTCCTGGAGCACCACCAAGTCCAGGGCAAACCTACACATTAGGAAAATGGATGGATAAAAAAATGAAACCCAAACACGATGATAAAGCCAGACAGGATTACCTGGGTACTGGATGCTATATTTAGAAGTGGTTTACAACAAATGTCTCTTTAAGAAGAGGGAAACTTTGTGCTAAAGTCGAGTGTTTCCTTGACATATGCACACACCTGACCTCCTCCAGGTGTGGCTCTGAGGCTCACTACAAGTGAGCCTGACTTTGACCTTAGCATCATAATCAGAGCGCGATGTTTTAGGGTGAATCTGACCCCGTAAACACGTCATTACTGTTGAGAGACCTAAACAAAGGACCACAGCTAGCTGCTCGCTCTTTCCAGTGTTCACTTATGAGGTTGCAACCAAAAATCTAATTGACAAAAGAGATAAATACCCTGTGGGCCAAAAGGACTGCAGTGGGATATTTTACCCACAGCTGGAAACATGGTCAGTTTAAAAAGGATGAAAGCGTCACATTAGTACATTTTTCTCAGTGCCTAAAACAGGACTTTTATTTGTGTTAGGTAATCACAATGCCAAGTTTATTATGTAAGCAGCAAGTTGTGGGTGGGACACACAAATGCACATGTGCTGTGGACCCTACACAGGAGAGCAGCTGAGTGTTTAGCACACGTGTGTTAGGACGATCGTTTTTCTTTGTATGAACTTGTGCTGTCACTGAGTCCAGTACCTGGTTAAGTGTCCATTTCTCTTAAATATTGCCACAAGGAGACACATCGACCTGATTCTAGGTAGAAATGAAATGCACACACCTGTGTGTGATTCCCTGTGACAGCCTGCTTCAGCTAACCACACCTTCTAAAAAATGTTAAATATTATGGCTAATAAGTCCTTAGATGATTGGAATGATGGTGTCTGCCCAACAATGCGTCAGGCTCGCTCGCCAGGCCGGTGTGTTATTACAGCACAGTCGAGACAAAGGAGCTTAAATCAGCAGAATACCAAAGTAGATGAATGAATGTGTTTTTATCTGTAGTCATGCTTCAGTTGAGGAAGGGCTTAAGTATCAAGACTGTCTCGTGTGGTGGAAGACTGCTTGGCACAGCAGAAATATGATGTAACAGATACCAACAGGAGCGCTTCACCAAACATCCAGCCAACAACATGTGAATGTGGAATATCTGAATATCTCAATACTTTATTGTATTCAGCTAGATGAATGTATACATAGTATACAATACAAGGGACAACAGTTAAAACAATATTATATGTGCATGAATAATAAAAATAGCATCACCACCTTTTAGATGGTGTAACTGGTCCCTCTAAACAAACACAAAAAAGGTTTCTGTTAAAGGACAGAGTCGATCAATGCAAACTTCCAATAAACCCAACATTTGATCATCATGCATGAATTTATGATTCAAAGTAGAGCAACAGCTGAACCCGACTTCAGACTAATCTTATACTTTAAATATTTAATTTGAAGACAAAACAGCCAGTTTTGGAAGAAAGACGTGAACAGTCTTTGATGTGAGTCAGTTAAGGTTATTATTTTCCTCCTTATCTGATTGGACAGACCTGTGAGACCAGCGTAATAAAATGAACCTCATTGTCTCAGGTTGGGATTTGGGTTGGAGCTGGGGTCATTACTAACCACCAATCAGACGCCAGAGGGTTAACGTCTTAGCATCTACGTATTTGATTGGAATTTTCACACGTTTAACATGCAGACGTTTCAATTTGTAATAGAAGAACTGCCAAAATGCATGTAAGGAATTAATGTGAAAGGGAAACCATAACCACCCGTAAATGGTTTGCTAGTGGTCTGGTGAATATTGCGAGGATAATGGCGAGTACAGACATACCAGCACGCCGTGGATCAACTCTCTGTTCAACAACACATGTTAACGCTACACCAGGGAGGAAAAACAACAGGAGCTGCTTGGTGATACATGTGATCCGTTTGTTTCCATAAGCTTCATCAGGAAAACACATTTTAATTCGTGATTTAAAGAGAGTGATTTCTCACACAGCTAAGTTTGGATAACTTTTAAACAACAATTAAAAACTGCAGTTTGTATCTACTGAGGTTTTCTTTGACTATTTCTGCTGCTGGCATTTTACTTTTAATGCTCTGTTCTTTTTAAATTCTCTGGTTGGGAGTCTTATTTATATTTTATCTATATAAATTTATTACAAATATTATTATTGACTTATTTTTTGCGTGCAGTTTTAGTGCTCCATTGTCCTGCCATCGTCTCTGAGCTTACTCATTCTGTGTCCAGTCGAGGATGTGGCTCGTCAGTAGAAATATATCTATCCTGCTAGATTTTCATCCCAGGAATTTTCCCAGGGGACTAAAGACAAATGTATCATGTCCACAGATAAATGTACAGCATGGCCCATCTGTCAGTGTCT
Organism: Diplotaxodon limnothrissa; assembly: GCF_057381915.1. Classification (NCBI taxonomy): domain Eukaryota; kingdom Metazoa; phylum Chordata; class Actinopteri; order Cichliformes; family Cichlidae; genus Diplotaxodon; species Diplotaxodon limnothrissa. The sequence continues at coordinate 1,163,158 of NC_140609.1, read as the reverse complement.
GCAGGCGACCTAAAATGTGAAACCTTGGACTGTCTGCACAGCAAACTAAACTGGACACCATGTCGAAAGATGCTTGTGTTATATTCCACATTCTTGGCCCCATGTTGTTAAGCAGTTGCACAAGTGTTTTGTTTTTCATACACAAAGTGCTTTCGGGAGATTCTCACAGTGCATTCAGGTCTTATTTTGACTTGGAGGGATTTCTGCTGCTTTTACCACTGAACCTTTCTGTTGAGTTCAAATTCACTGATCCCTCGAAGAGCAACTGGAAGCAGCAGCTTGAATGGTTCTTCCCACAAAGTCTGTCACTGAAGCATTTCTTAGGCTCCAGTTTACGTCAAAATTACATTGCTGTCATAACTGGTTTAGACGTAGTGATAACATAGCAAGACAGTTATGATTTCTTTTTGCAATAACGGATTAATTTCCATAATCTTTAGAAGCTTTACTGAGGAGGGAAGCAAACTACAAACGTCTATTGTTTGGTCTGTAAAATGCAGGCAAACATAAGGCAGTGGTTTCACGTCACTAGTTTTGTCTGGTAAACCAGTCAAAATGCTAAATTCACTTAGAAAGTGAAGTACATTATTGTACATTTAAAGGTACAGTGGGTACAGCTGATCGTTTCTTTTGTGGTCCCTTGTGGTTTGTGCTTTATGGAGTGTCTAGTCCTAAACCATGTAACTGGAGGGATGCAGCCACAAAGCGACGGGAATAATCTGCAGAAAATGGTCTGCGGCCGATACAAACACAGGCACATTTTCATATGGGTTGTCTGCTTAACCAGGAGAACTATAGCCTTTTATTAGGTGTACATTTAGTGTATGCTAATACTGACTAATTGGGAGGACATGAGTGCATCTACAGAAAAGTCAACTTTGGCCGACCATCACCTTCTGAAATCTGAATGTGTTAAATCTTAAAGAAATAAGGAAACCTGTAAAATAATCATTTTAATCTTAGATTTGAAGGTTTTACTGAATGTGTCTACATACGTGAAGAAGCCGTGCAGCCATGTATGCTTTCATGTATAAGAACATATATGTACTTTAAAAGATACACAAAGTTACCTGGAGGTCCAGGTATTTAGTCCTAGTTTGTATATTCATGCAGGGGTTACCTAAAGGAACACAAATGGAATTTGACTCTATTTCTGAAGGTGAGTGGGGTGAACAGTAGTTCATGAATTTATCAATCCACCATTTCAAGTTTTTACCTGATCTAAAGCCTCCTGGAGGTCAGGGTTTGTCAGTACCAAGCCAGCTTCAGGTTGAGGACAGATATGAAAACCACTCTGCAGAGAGCTGTTTCACTGTGCTAAGGCTTTGTGCCAGCTTACAGGTCTTTGGCAACATAGAAGAAGCAGCTGAACATGTGTTGTTGCTCTTTGCACAAAAGACACACACATTAGAAACAGCATCATACTGACCGACTACATTCACTGTATAGAATATAATTTCAGCTCAGCTCGAAACTTACTAATACTTTGGTCATTAATTCAGGAATTCTTTGATGTTTAGCTAACCTCTCATCATCCACCAGGTCACCTGTGAGCCATCCAGAGTGAAAGGAAAACTTAACGCAAAATTTCACTCTGTGACAGGGCTCGTACAAAGACAGACAAACACACGCGCACGGTCAATTTAGAATCGCCAGTTAATCTGTGTGTCCACCGCACAGACACGGGAGACACACCCGAAATCCACACAGATAGGACCAGACTGGATTTGAACCAATCAGGATCCACCACACCACCATGTCACCCTAACACTTTCTGAGTTTCTGTGCTATTTAAACCCGTCGCTAACCCTAAAGAGTCACTAATGACCTGGATCTGTTTCTTTTTGGAGACATATAAAGCTGGGTTCTGTGTTTCATTTGTCCATATCAGACAACAGCCCATCGCACACACCAGTAACTAAAAGGAAAACGAACATGTAGAAACTGCATGGATCAAGGAGGCCTTAAATGTGACATATACAGTACCATGTTTCACATTTTCATCAGTTCCTCAGTATTGAGAGAAGTCCAGTACACAGGCAAGACATCATCACAGCACAGTAATGCTTTTGAGATCGAATCTCACAAACTTTCATTTCCTTGCTTTGAGATCTCACCCTGTGTAGGTATACCAAGAAGTTTGTGAGCGCTGTGTTTACAAGTCTTTTGAACGTTTCCGACAGCGATTAAAAGTCTTTATGTGCATAACGGAGTCTTTGAGGATGCAGCAGCTCTGCTGCAAACTCTAAGTCTTAGAAGGTCTTTTGTATATGCAGGCATCAGGTCATCGGTCCTGGAAGAGGTAGACAAACCACGAGTCAAACCTCCCGCTGCAGGTTTGACAGTTTGGGAGGGGGCGGTCTCCTTCCTTTCTCTTAGGGAATAAATGTCTGTCCTTCAGACCATGGAAGACGGCCCTCTCTGGTGTAGCCCCTTCAGTCACAGTAACAGTCACCTGACACAGCAAATGAATCATTATCATGCTGATTAGGGCTAAAGGTTCACTTGACTGCTGAAGGTAACCCCCCAGGCTGCGCCTGCTCAGCTCTAGCATTGCCTCAGATTGCACAGGTCCAGCTCCTGAGGCTTCCTTTTCCCAGAGCAGTGCTCTCTGGGCAGATTCAGGCCGTTCTCGGTAATACAGCGCACCAGCCGCCTTTTAAAGCCCCTCCCACATGACTTGGAGCAGTGAGACCAAGTCCCAACATCCCACACGGGACACGGATCCCCGCATGCTCTTACTGACACGGGCCGGTCAGCACCATCACAGTCCACAGCAGGACGTCCATCCACACTCTGGCACTGTACCAGCCTCTTCTGCAGACCACTCCCACAAGTCACTGTGCACGAATCCCATCCACCCGTCACCCAGTGACTCACGGGTCTCTTCCCCATCACCTGCTTCTTAGACTCAATTTTGTTGTTATCAGCCAAGACGCTGTTCTTTGATTTATGACTTTTTTCTTCTTTCCACAGAGTCTTCTCCTCCTTGCTCTCCTTAGCGATGTAGAAGGAGTAGCGTACTCTGGGAGGAGTCATCTTCCCCACAGAGAGCACCTCCACAGTCAGAGGCTCCACCAGGGGTCTGGTGGCCTGAAGGATCTCCACAGATGTGGAGGTACCGCTGTAGCGCAGCAGGCTGCCCTTCACCAGCAGGTCACGCTCAACAGCTGACACCACGTAGTTGCCGTTCAGGAGGTACTTCCCGTGGCGGTTCTTCACGGCTAAGTAGTTTTCATCGCTGACCATTCCTCGGTAGCCCCGTTGACGGATGTCAATGTTGGACGCCCCAACGGGCAGCATCACCACAAAGTTGTAGCCATGGCTGCAAATGAAAAGGTGTCAAACACTGATGATGTCCAACCGAGTGGTTTTAAATTACAAGTGCCAAAATATCATTAATACAAACTAATTAGGTCCCATGTGTTAGTGCACAATGCAAACAACTAAACTTAGCACAATGACAGAATCCAGAATAAGACCATGTGCCATTTCTACCAGAACCAGTCTTACCAGTACATCTTCAGCCAACTACTCTCTAAACACAAGCTTTCATTTCCTGTTTTCGGGTGCCAAGTATAGCAGAACTTCTTTTTTAGGAGGTGAATTGTGTTTGTGTACAGCGAGTCTTTCAGATTAAATCTTGTTGAAATGTAACATTTGCATCTTTGTTTGAAGCTTTTTATCAAAATCGATACTTTATCTTTACGATTTGATTCCACTTTGCTGATGTACTGAATTTAGAAACATTCTGTCACATGGAGCAATGTACTAGGTAAAATTTGTATGTGGGGATTACTTACACTGGCTTGGTGAACAATCCTGAGACCTTCTTGCAGCCTTGGTTGTCCCCACCACATACACCACACTTATCAAACTTCCTGTTAGAGTCCAGCTTGCCGTCACAGCCTGCCTTGATGCATTTTCCCTGAACGCACACAGACGTAGTGTCCGGGGAACAGGGTGTCCCATCCACAACCTGCCACATTCACATCATGCATGAATACACACATCAGAGAGAGCTACCAGCCTTTACTTTAAATAAAGCAGAGCCATAAATCACTACAAACCAAGAAGCTTCCCCAGACTGATTGCCACAACATGTCAGTGAGACGTTGGCTTGTATTTCTGCTGATTTCATAAAAGGTTGCTGAGAAGCCACAGCTGTGCAGTGATTCTGTCTCTCCATCTTTGACTTTCTCACCACTCTATTGATTCTCTGCTGCCACCAAAACATCACCTGTCACTTTAAAAGTGATGGATGTAACCATCATCTCCCAAACTGTGAATAAGGCCAAGCAGTGACACACCAACCTTTCTAACTCAAAGCTTCAGCGTCCCATCAGGTTTTGACTCCTGACTTCTGAAGTGTTAAACACTGAGGAGTTCAGATTCATTATGAAGCATAATAGTTGATAGGCCGGTGTCATGTCTGAGCTCGTTACACAGATACAAGCGTGGCAGGACTTTCATTTTGAAATTAACTGCAGCATAATGAAAGCTAGCAGTGCTGATCTTTGTACTGTGTACAGCCATCACTTATCTTTCATTTAATGAACATAATTTGCGTTCTTGAACACGTTTTTCAGTGTGTTAAGAAAGAGTTGATAGAAACAGATACAATCAGAATTGTTTCCTGAGTGGAACGGCTGAAAATCAGATGCATACCTTTGGAGCAAGGACGTAGAAGTATCCGGTCCCATTGGCACGGCAGATGAGCTTGCATTTGTCCTTGGGAGAGATGCCTGAATATTTGGGAACCCAAACCACAGACGAGCCCAGCCGATTGGTGTTCAGGTTTAGGCCGTTGAAGGCCTCGCATTGCTCCTCGCGGAAGCTTTTATCTGGAAATGAAGCAACAGCCTCAAATTAGATGTCTGTGAAGGTTCTCAGTCATCCAGGTCATTGTAGTCAAAGGAGCTTGCAAAGAAAAGCGTCTGGACTTCTTTAAGTTACTTGAAGACGTTTCACCTCTCATCCGAGAAGCTTCTTCAGTTCTAAGGTCAAATGGTGGAGAGTCCCAGATATAAACCTAGTGGGAGTTTCCCCCCACAGAGGGACAAAGGACCCCCTGATGATCCTCTAATCGCCTGAGCCAAGGTGTGAAACTGGGCGTGGGTCCCAATCAGCCAGAGTTTCGGGTGAGTTCATTGTGAAACCTGGCCCCACCTTATCATGTGATTTCCTGAGGTCAGATGGCCCATGATGTGAGTGGGCGTTAAGGCGTCTGGGAAGGATCTCAAAACTGGATTATAGATGGCAGACAGTTGGTGTCGTAAGCCCCGCCTCTGTTCAAATATGGTCGCTCACAGTGGACATAGATGGCTTCTTTCACTCCTCTTTCAAACCATCAGGCTTAGAGGGAACATGTTCTGCCCGGTGGTGTTCCTGGACTGCGCTGTGCACATTGAAGAGAACGGCAACCTCAACATCGAAGTTTACCGGAAGCCCACACACACGGACCAGTACCTCCTCTTTGACTCCCATCACCCTCTGGAACACAAACTTGGAGTAATTAGGACCCTACACCACTGGGCAGAACATGTTCCCTCTAAGCCTGAAGGAAAAAGAAGGAACACACACATGTAAAGGAAGCACTCAAAACCTGCGGCTATCCTAAATGGGCGTTCTTAAAGTCAGCAAAGAGGCACAGAAAAGAAGACCAGACACCAGCGAGGGAGGATAAGAAGGACAGACGCAACAACATTGTCATCCCCTATGTAGCCGGTGTATCAGAGAAACTCAGGAGAGTTTTCTCCAAGCACGACATCCCAGTGTATTTCAGACCCAGCAACACGCTCAGACAGAAACTGGTTCACCCGAAAGACAAAACGCCAAAACACAGACTTAACAATGTGGTGTATGCTGTACAGTGCAGCGAGGAATGCCCAGACCTCTACATTGGAGAGACCAAACAGCCACTTCACAAGCGCATGGCACAACACAGAAGAGCCACCTCCACAGGACAAGACTCAGCAGTCCATCTGCATCTTAAGGTCAAAGGTCACTCTTTCGAGGATGCCAATGTTCACATTTTGGACAGAGAGGACAGATGGTTTGAAAGAGGAGTGAAAGAAGCATCTATGTCCACTGTGAGCGACCATCTTTGAACAGAGGCGGGGGTTTACGACACCAACTCTCTGCCATCTATAATCCAGTTTTGAGATCCTTCCCAGACGCCTTAACGCCCACTCACATCCTGGGCCATCTGACCTCAGGAATTCGCATGATAAGGTGGGGCCAGGTTTCACAATGAACACACCCGAAACCCTGGCTGATTGGGACCCACGCCCAGTTTCCCACCTTGGCTCAGGCGATTAGAGGATCATCAGGGGGTCCTTTTGTCCCTCTGTGGGGGGAAACTCCCACTAGGTTTATATCTGGAACTCTCCACCATTTGACCTTAGAACTGAAGAAGCTTCTCGGATGAGAGGTGAAACGTCTTCAAGTAACTTAAAGAAGTCCAGACGCTTTTCTTTGCAAGCTCCTTTGACTATTCCCCAACTGGTTGGAGGCAGTCATTGGCAGCCTCTGTAAAACTGATTGCTGGAGTCGCAGCCACGCACTACAAAAGGACAGTTAGCATTGCTGGTGTTTGCTGCTGTTGCTGTGTAAAATTGGTTGACCTGTTGGCTAAGCAGCACTGAAACTGTGAAGAGTGGGATACAAATCAGACATTTAATCTGCCTTCAAATTAAAAGTTGACTGTTTTGCTGGATTTAGTGGTAAGGCACTTTTACTTTGAAAGCAAACATTCTCCATTTCCGATTTGTAGCACGTTTTCAAGTTTCATTGCTGCTCTGTGGTTAATATCTGACATCGTGGCATGTTTTATAGAAACTAAAGTTTGGAGGTTGTGTGACTGATTCCACCTGGTGACAGACAGCAACAGGTCCAGAGTAAATGAGGTTGTGAAAGGGTCCTCGACCAGCCTCTAGGCCTGTGTGAATGAGCTCTAAGCTAGCCAGCTGTTAGCTTGCAGCAGTGCCGTTTTACTTAAGAACCAACTAACTTTTCATTAATTAAATAATCTTAATGCTGAGCTGACTTAATTTCTTCGAACACAGAGCAGAAACTGTCGTACCAGGTTAGCACTAGCTAGTCCCATTAATGCTGCTGTTTCTGTGCTTATGAAAACTGTTAGCAAGTAAGCTAACAGGAAAATGACAAAGCAAAGTCTATGAGGTATTTATACACCTCCCTGACTGTTTTTAAATTTTCTGACTAAAACTGAAGAAAATTTTAAAAATACTGAACACATGTTTGCATTTTAATCTAATGCTAATCTAATACTTGGATATAGGCTTAAGGAGCCCTCCTTGGGGGATTTATTGCAGGATTTTGCCACCTTCTGTTTGAATTACTTGCCATCACTGGACAAAAATAGTTATGGTTGCTAAGGTTTATTTTTATGGTGAATGGTCCGAGGATCAGCGTACCTGTGTCAGGACAAGGGCTGAGGTTACAGGAACGGTACTTGACACGAAGGCCGTAGCAGTATTTGCCTCCGTTTTCAGGGACAGGGTTGTTGCACTGTCTTCTTGCCAGCTGAACTCCGCCTCCACAACTTCTGGAACAGTCACCAAATGAACCCCACTTCCCCCACCGACCATCGACCTGAGACAAAAGAACGATCAAAGCTGTTCACTAGTCTGTGACAAAAATGCTGGAGCAGGATGGGATGCTGCTTTCTTTCCACACCCCGTCTCACCTTGATGTACTCAGTGCTGTTCTTCACAGAGCAAGCCCCCTGGTAGCAAACCTTGCCGTTGCCACAGCTTGTGCCATCGGCCCAGGGGAAATGTCGAGTTTGGCAGACCAGCTGTCCTCGGGCCTTTCCCGTGCACCACAGCTTGGAGCAGGGCTGCATGTAAGGGCAGGGTTTGGAGCCGGGGCCAAATGCAAGCTCACACTGACGGTGCAGGCTGTAGCTGGAGCCGGGCAGGTTGTCGGGCAGTGTCAGCTGCTTCTGAGGCTGGTCCAGCAGACAGTCTCCTAGAAACACACCGAGAGTAACAGCAAAGCTTTATTCGTGGAGTGATCAGTTTCTTTAAATAGCTAATCAATATTATTACAAAAGGAGAAAAGCCTTATTTGCATGTAGGTGATGCTGATTGAGAAAAACCTGTTATGTAGTTTATCTATGCACTAACAAATGTTTGTAGCTGTTCACTGAGCTCACTGTTTCTTACACCCTTGAATGTTTTGGTTCAGTCTCTTTACTCTCATCATTTTGTGCAGCAGGAAATGTGTGCACTACACTACATCACCTACCCAGTACCAAACAAAGTCTGCAGCTAGCATACGAACACTTTGCAGCTAAAAATGGGATGAGGATGTGAGGCGGTGACGAGAGCAAACACAGAACAGATGAAAGAAATGTAAATTGTGCACTTGTGTTTACCAGGTGGAAAGAAGCATGGCTGTCAATAAATTCAAACATTTCAGCACTGAATGTTGCCGGTCCTCTTTTCTCAGAGTCTGGTCATAGTTGAAAAACAGCTGCGACATGAAAGTTGAATGAATGTCACGGAGGATAAGAGTCTGACGTGTTCACTATGTCACTAAAGTAACACAGTTTAAATGTACAGAACTGTATGGGAAGTGTTTAAAAACAGGAAACAGGCTCTGACAAAGCCGGTCTGCCTGCACGGCCACGCTGTTCTTTGGGCTCCTGTTCATTATTATCTGTATTTGTCTTTGCAAAAACCTCGTCTATATTTCTCCCCTTGCAAGTGATGGTCTGACGCGACCTTTATTCTCCGAAACATCGAGTTCAGTTTTTGGCGTCATAACATAGCTGTGGACGGGACATCGGGACTTGGATGATGCTTCCTGTCACCTGAACGTGTGAAAACTCATTCGAGGTCACTGAGCTTCATCAGTCAGTGGAAATTTAATTGAAAATGTAACCAGTGTGCGTTCACCTCACGCATTCATTTTGATCTGTTTTATATGACACTGACGCTGAGGTACATTTAGGTAAGTTAATGTAAGGTCCTGGCAGGGAGATAAACAATGATGCACGTTTAACATTATGTCGGACTTAAACCTGCAGCATCAAAGCCTATGGAAGACAGGCACTGCTTGAACTTATAAATAATGTGTGAACAAGCAGAGTGTGCTCTGCATGAGACGGTGCAGACGCCTGATCGTGTTTAGTTTAAGCTAATGACTCAGCACTGTTAGCTTGTTCAGGTTCATTTGCTTGTTTTAGGAACGGCAGTCGTTGGTAGCTGGAGATTAGGGGTGATATAATAAATTAGTACATTTAATGACTTCACTTACAGTCACCCTCAGGATGGTTAATCACTCTGTTGGTGTATTTATAATCCAGAATAGAACAAATGTGTATTGTCATTATAACAGTGTTACAGTGAAAAAGCATCCTGCTTCTCTGCTGTACGTCAGGGCGTGTAAAATAAACTGAGAGAAAGGTAAACACAGGTACAAATAATACTGGAAAAGGAAAATAATACATTTTATTCTAAAACAATAACATAATATAGAATCTGTATTTTTAATGTGTGAGCTGTACGTCCTCCAAGAAGGCAGGAGGAAAGAACAGGTGATGTTCACAGTGAGTGGGGTCCTTTGTAAAACAGCTGGAGTCAGTGGGGAGCTGTGACGCCGTCACCACCTGCTGTGGATTCTTGTTGTTCGCTGTGAGCAGCTGGTCAACCTCAGCACACGGCAGCAGGTCAGGAGTGTTGAAGACTGAGGCTACGTCCACACTAATGCGCTTTCGTTTGAAAACGCATCATCTTCTCTGCGTTTTGGCCGCCCGTCCACACTGAGACGCCGTTTTCCCCGAAGGAAAACGCAGTGTTTAGAAAACGCTCTCGAAAACGAATTCATTTGGAGACGGTGCTTTTGCGTCGCAGTGTGGACAGCGAAAACAGAGACTTTCAAAAACGATGATGCACTTTAGTCATGTGATGCAGTCACGTGGCCAATTAACCTAAGATAGCGGAGGACGTTATACAGCAGTTGTTTTGTTTGCTCTCAGTTTTGTCAGCCCTAGTATTCTCACTCGCTTTTGCACCTTTGTACTTTTGTGTTACTCGCAGCAGCAACTCCACCTCGTTGCTAGTCCATTTAAAAAAACCGCTGCTTTTCCTCGACATCTTGCCGACGTTTCAAAGAGCCGGAAAGTAAATAAGACAGAAACGAGGCAGGTCGAATCTTCTTGCGTTTCACGCGTGCGCAGTAATAAAATGTGAGCGTTTTGGGCCGTTTCAATGTGGACGCACAACTCTGTGAAAACGACAGAAAACGATAGTGTGGACGCCGAGTGTTTTCAGACAAAAACGCCGTTTTCAAATCTATCCTGGCCAGCGTGGACGCAGCCTGAGAGAAGTTGAGTCAGCAGGTGCTGATGCAGACGATGGATTTGAATGTGACGATCTGTTGTGAAGATACTCACACCTACCACATATTCCCTCTCTACCTCCTCTCTGTGCAGGCAGAGGACCGACAGCTCAGTGCACTTTGAGTTCCAAACTCCACTGTTTCTTTATTCCCGTTAGGTCCAGGTTATTGTGACAGCACTAGTCTGTCAGATGCTGCTTCACTGTTCAGGAAGGCCTGAGAGAAGGTTAGTCTTATTGGAGCTTGTAGGACTACAATGACCTCAGTCCACTGATGGCACTGGGTGTTTTGGCTGGAGGACAGCCGGCAGCTTGTAGATAGACATAATGTGTTTCCTTATCCAGAGAGCGTAGGAGGAAGTTTATGAAACCGTGTGTGAGGTTACAACTTCAGAATTGAATAGCTGTGCCTGCTGAAGCAAGAATGTCCACCTGTGTTCTCTAATATCAAGTAATATTCCATAATAAATGCATCGATATTATACTTCTCATGTCCTTGGCAGTTATTGCTACATTAAGGTAAACTTGGAACCATCATATATTCCATAACATATGAGAAACGTCCTCGGCTCTCTTGATCCATGGCCTCACCGGAGAAATCTTCATGATGACTTTATGGTCTCAATCACTAATTTAAGGTCTTCAAATGCAACACCTGCATGTTCTCCTCTACCTGCGCGGGTCCTCTCCAGGTGCTCTGGCATCTCCCCACTGTCCAAAGACGTGCACCTAGTGGTGGCACAGGCTGCACCTTTCACCTCATGATTGATAGCTGGCGTATCGTTCAGCACCACATAAGGAGAAGAGGATGGGTGAAGATTGCAGCCCCCAACAACAAACAGGTGATATCATGAGGTCTATGTACATCGTTTACATACAGTCGGTGGTTTTCTCTGATTCTGGCTCAAAACTCTAACATGTAGTAAAAAAACAAACTCTCATCCAAAGAATGAAACATGAAGACCACAGGAAACAGAACCCAGACTGAAAATCAACAGAATCCAGATGGGACGTCCACCATGTCTCTTACTGATGTCTGACCGGCAGATAACACTAATCACTCTGTTAACTTGTCTTTTAGAAATTTGCTCTTGGCTAGAAATGAAGAAACCGAGTGATCCGTCAGAAAAACAAGATTTCTGGACGAGGATCCAGAATTTTCATTTCACGTACACCAGTTAAGTACAACTTTTTTATCAAATCTGAACTGATGACAACTTAACGTCATATATGAATGAAATGCTGTGGCCTTGCCTCGGCTGTTCACCAGTCATGTAAAACAACTGTGTGACCAGTTGGTCCACATCAAGCCTCAGCATCCGCGTTCTGCCTGACGACAGGTGAGTTTCATTTTCACCTCGATCACATTAGGGGGGCGTGCTAAGCCGTCAACAACCACTAAAATGTTGCCCCTGCAATGACAAACAGTATTTATATAAAATTCTCTATAACCAACATCTTTATAGTTTGTAAAGTCATTTGACTAATTACTACGTGTGCACCTTTTAAAAGTGGCCTGGTTCTAACTAAACACTCCAGTGATAAACTTGCTTTAGATAAATTGCTCCGACTTTTTAAAATAAAACAATATGATTGTGAGGCACAGTTCAATAACTGAATCCAAATGATTGAAAACATGTTAAACAGAAATATCATTTGGCATGAAATCAAGCAGAAATTACAGGCAAAAAAACCATTTTGTGGGTACAGTCAGATTGCTACCAGCTGAGAGCTGGATGACGACGCCTGGACATAATTAGATGTTAATCAGAGTCCAGAAACATAAGCAGGAAGTGTTTACTAACCGTGACCTCTGTCCAGGAACTCGGTAACGATGGCTGCACTGCACACAGACCAGGGTCGGCTCCTGTCTATCTGAATCAGTGTGGGAGACATCATGTGGTTGTCCTTTAGTTTCCCAAATACCTCCTCACATGCCTTCACATTGTCATGGGGCATGTTGAAAACGTGGCCTGAGGGAAAACAGTGGGAAGAGGAGGACTCATTTTGGTTCTGTTTTCAGTAAAACACGAGCACAATGAGTTCGTGCGGAGATAAAGAGAAATGCGAACATATTAATGCAAAGACAAATCGTTTACATACACACAGCAGCTCTACTCAGTCATCTGAAGCTGATGTCAGGAACAGAGCACTTTATTTCCAAAGGAAATCATTACGTTCCCTAAATACAAGCAGTGCCTTCCAAAATAAAAAAGAAACATAAACTGTGGTTTTAATGCGGTCGTTCATGAGACCGGATTATTTCGAGGGGGAACTTGTGTAATTACTTAACATATATGAGGACAGTGTAAACCAATGCCTCTCCTGGGCCTCTCGGGTTACTCGTGCATCTGGTTTCAGGCTAAAGCCCTCTGTTTTTCAGCAGGTTTCTCAGCGGTCACTCAGTCTCAGGAGTTTTTACAAGTTTGTGCAGTTTAATGCTATCTATTACTAAACATTAAGGCAGCAGGCAGAGAAGAATTACCTATTTATGTTTTCATTAGGAGTCACAGATTTATGCTGGTAATTTAGCTAGCTAATAGGCTCTTCACAAATTCTGGAAGAATTTTACAAAATGAATTTATTATGGTGCACAATCACCGTAATACATTGAAACTAGGATTTCATATAACCTGGTAACTGTCATGTCAGAATAAAAACATTATCCAGAGTATGTCATGGTTCTGGGTCTGTGAGCCAGTGTTGTGTGTATTTTAGTTTTATTTAATCGATTACTGTATTTTTCTCCATGTTTCCTGTCTTATTTTGAAAGAGTGTTGTGGTCTTTGGTCATTGTATTTACTTTCACTTCCCAGTAGCGTCATTAGGTTCATGTGTATCAGCTGTGTCCTCGTGTGTTTTCATTACCCTAATCACCCTTGTGTGTATTTCGCCTGTGCTTTTCTGTTTAGTTATTGTCAGGTCGTCTGTCATCCCCCCCATAGTCACAGTCACGGTGTTTCTCAGTGTTTCTGTTCGTTTAGTTTTTATGTCTAACTCCTGCCACCAGGCAAATAAAGGCTCGCTTTTCATTAAAACCCAATCAGCATCTGCTTTTGGGTCTTATTTCCAAATACACCGGCGCACCCCGCCGCGACAGAGTAAAAACGAAGTGATGTTTGTGGGTTGCGTAAGAGGCTAAGCTAATGAGGCTAACCTGGCTACAGCCAGCCTAACAAAGAAAAGCACTGGGGGCAGGGCTAAGAGCTAGCTGTTTGTGCCAAAGTGTACTTTGTAACAGTACTCAGTAGAGCTTGGATGAAGCAGGCGAGCCATTCCCAGTATCTTCAGACCTTTATGCTAAATTGCTTGCTGTAGCTAATAGCTAACTCACAGACACAACAGTAGTATGAATCTGCTCGTGTCACTCACTTCCACCCCAAATGTTCGGAGATGAACAATAGTTTATGTATGTAGTTTACAATTAGCAGCCACTGCTGGACATACCAGTAATATTTCCTGTGCTTTCGTTGCCCCTTTCCTTTCCACAGACTGGCTGGACTGTTAAAGATGTTGCTTTATGATATCAAATGAAATAGTTGAGATTTTTCACAGCAGCCATTTGCAGCTGCCAGAATACAAAGTTACATGGTGTGGCTGCTCGGTGAAACACTGAGCGCTGCTTTTGATTGTAATGATACTGATTTTCAAACACAGCATCAGATGAAGGCAATTAAATCATTTGACAGATTGAAACCCACCAGTCCCCCAGGATCAAGACCAAGAACCGCAACCATACAATTCACCATGAAAATAAGTCCCACAGGCCGGGCTAGTCTGCGCACTGATTATGCACATACAAGTTTGTCAAGCCCCAAATAAAAAGTCATTCTGTGGTCGTGTTGGTTTAGCATGAGGTGCATAATGTGAGAAAACTTCTGACCAAGTTCATGAGCAGTCGTGAAAGCCGAGGGTAAGCCGTCATCCTCGATGACGGAGCAGCTCCTCTTCGGGTCGCACATGGTCCCAACATCAGCCATCCCCAGCGTATCGCAGGTCGTGGCTCCACAAAGATCCTGGTGACACAGAGACAAATGTGTGCTTCTTTATTCTCATTGGAAGCCTGAAAAATCAGATTGGACTCGGGCCATGTTCCAAACATGCTATGTGTGGCTGGGCCCTGAGCAACACATTGAACAGACCATGAAAGGAACTAATTCAAAGCATGTGGGAGTGTGGTTTGCTTATTCCCTGTTCTTAAAATATATTGAAGCAGAGGGTCGGGGGAGATGGGCTGCCACAGATTTCCTCTTTGTGTTTCTGTACAGAGGTAAGAATATACCTCCAGCGCAGCGCAGAGTGGAATAAATCCACAGGAATCTATCTGACTGTGTTCATCGCAAAGTCTGTTCCCATCTACTCTCTGCTTACATTCACCCATTCTTAATTTACAGAACAGTTCAAAGTAAATTGTTGGTTTTATGTGAACATCTGATGTTTTTATATCGATAAGAATCAGTCTGTTGTTTTATTTGTTGTCTGAGCACCTTTATTAAATATATATTTGTCCTGATATGTCCTGTTGTACCCTCTGTACAACATTTTAGAGAAAACCTGTAGTTTCGGAGCACCCAGATGCCACCAAATGCAGGTTTCCCCCCGAAATGCAGACAGTACTTTAACCTACACTTGATGTAAACTTCACAGCACTCCTTCAAAGTGGTATTCATAGTAAAACTCCACAGTCTGCTGCACCAGAACTGAACACAGTCGTGTGCCTTTATGGTGGCTGCTGGTTCTAGAAAAGTAATTTGATTGAATTGCAAAAGTGTCATGATTGAAGTAAGTTGTACAGAGGAGTCGTCTGTACTCAAAACAAAACTTCAAGACAAAAACTTCAAGACAAAACTTCCAAAACCAGGATGATCCCCACACCTGTGCCCACATTTACAGCTGTGGTGTTATCTTCTAGCTATGCTGTTAATGTGGTTTGAGAACAAGGAGGACAGATCACTGGTGGTTTTGTCCAAACTGAAACATTTCAACAAGTGTTGGGTTGGTTTCCATGTGTGACACTGAGGGTCCCCAGAGGAGCTCTCCTTTGGATTTCAGTCGTCTCCTAAATCAGCACCAATGTGCAAAGATTCAACATCGAGTATCAGAGGTGTTTATGTTCCTTCCAGAAGAACACTGATGTGTTGCTTCATGAGGTGCTGGCCTTGCTGTAACCACCAGTGGATCAAATTTTGAAAATGGTCGTTGCTTTAATTTATGGCTGTGTTTATATAAAACTGGCGTTCCCATCAGCCTCAGGTGTATACTGCGCTTGTTGTTAACAAATGTCAGCGTTACAAAGTGATGAGTTATATAGTGTGGTTTTTCAAGCGATCGGCTGAAGGAAAAGGAAAGGCCCTTAAGGATTTGGAAAGCATCTTTCTCCCTCTGCCTCAGTGGGATGCAGCTGCTGAGCAGGATGCATCCAAACTTACAGCTGTGTCAGCGAGCATGTTGAAGTTAGCTAGCGAGACAGCCGACAGGTTGGACTGTGCATTTCGGAGTGATTTGCGTGAATCTTCGCGGGCTGATAATTGCGGTCTGGCATGTGCTTCCGATTTTGTGATAATGACACCTTTTGATGGCAGTGCTGCTTGTTCTTCTGGCTGCTCTCTGTAGGGGTCACCATGGTAGATCATATCCCAGCATCCTCCTCTCTCACACCAACCCTTTGCATGTCCTCCTTCACTATTTCTATAAAACTCTTCTTTTTCTTTTACTCAAAATGTGGAGCTTCCTTGCAGCTCTACAATCAACACGCTTTGTTGAACATACCTGCGATCCGTCCTCTGCACTTGTCCATCTCAGCTTTGCCTCTCTTTGCCTACAAACACTTCTGTCACACATCACAAAGTCTCACGAGCATAATGTAAACCTTCCCTTTACAAATCAACCCTGACACTCGCCCCACCGACTCCACCCTGCCTTACTTCTGCTTTCATCTTCTCTCCATAGCATTTCCCCATGCTATCTTCCATCTGCTTCCTTTTCTCACTACAGATTCCAGCGTCGTCCGCAAACATCATAATCCACAGAGATTCCTAGCTGACCTCATCCGTTAGCTGGTCTTGCTGCCAGCAAAGCGAGCCTCAGAGTCAGTAGTGTACCACAGTTCTGGCCCCTTGGCTGGGCCACCACCACCACAGCTCAGAAACCACACTAGCGAGGTTTCAACTCAAACTGTCACTCTGAGAGACATTACCAAGCTTGTTGCTGGTTATTTGTTGTGGCTATGGTGTCGTGGTTAACCACACTTACCTAATACAAACCTGATGGCGATAGAGCTAGCACAGCCAGAGCTACATTAGCCAATAGGCTAACACTCTCTGTGCAGTCTAACCAACGTGTCCACGCTAACACTGTTTATTTTTGATAACTTAGTAACATGACAAGTCACAGATTGTAATGTAACAACTCACTATGAACACTAAGTGACACTAACAAATACAAATAGACTGGTGAATGAGTACGACGTTTCCACTGCTTACGTCCACATTAGTCTGTGACTTTAGCTTAGAGCATCGCTGCACACGCTGCACCTGCTTGGTGTTCAACATTACAGCAAACTGTATTTTCCCACTGAACAACTTCTTGGAATAATGGCCACAATTCAACGATTATCAGTAATTTTGTAGCAAAGTTCTGTCACGAGGCTCACTGAAAAGGTTTCTTTGTGTCTCTGCTTCATTATGTCAAGTCAGGAATGATTTTGTGGCCAAGTGGCTTTCATGTACCTGTGTGTTCCAAGTAAATATGAAGACAGCTGAAAATGAACTTGTTAACCCAGTGTTGGCCCAGTAAGGCTGTAACACACACTGCCAACCATGTGTACTCCACACATCTTAGACTTCATAACCTATTGCATTATTTTTTCCAATGCAGCAGCTGGAGTCACTGTGCCCTACAAGGACAACAGCACTGGACCTGGACTTTCCTATATATAACAGTGTGATTAAGGGATGGTTCCCAACACTGGAACAATTTTTCATTCTTTTTGACGTAAATGTTTCTGTATGTTGCTACGTGTTAAGCAAAGGAGGCCGACGTGTATCAGACCGTCAGCCAAAGTGGACCTAATGGAAAAATGACCCCCGATAATGAGCAGGCATTGAAGAGGGAGAGACGGAGAAGTAAGAATCAGCCAGTGTTTACAGCTCTGGTGACCACATGGGATTATCTGACAGCTGTGAACAGGCTGAACTCTTCAGACGGTGCCAACTTACATCAGCTTGAATAAATGAGGGAGTCGTTGGAATTCTAGCTGGATTCTTACAGAGTTTTTGATAGTATGAAGATGGCCACTACAGGCAGATAGTAATCCAGTTCTTATTCGGCTGAGGCAGATAGAGGTGAGGTCTTTCATGGAAAGAACTGGCTCAGCTGGTCTTTTCCACTGACGCACTGCAGCAGCCAACAGAAAAGGGGACTCGCAGAGCTGTGCAAGTCCTGGGATGTAGCTGCACCTATACTGAGCCTACTGATCACTAGTGATGGGTAAATGTGGCAGCTGTGCAGGAATCATAACAAGTCTCCACAGTGACACTGGCCATTTGTGTTATCATCACATCTTGATAACGATAGCCTGTGACACAGAGTCACAGACAAGCACTGTTGCCGCCACTACTGCTGCTGCTGAGGATTACTCTTAAGGTCTCTGGGAGTTTGCATCGTCGTCAGGCTTGCTCTACACTCTAACAATCAAACCTAGAAGCAACAAGTAAGCCACCTTTTAAAACTGGGGTGATAAACACGACAACCTTAATTAGCTGTGGTCGTGTGAAATGGGTGTTTGAAACCCTGCAATGCTGGAAAGTCAGTATCAAACTACTGGTTACAAACTCAGGGCCCCTAGTCTATTTATACCACCCACTAAAGACATACTAATCAAATAGTTATAAAAACACGAAACAACCACAGAAATGCAAAACAGCTCAAAAAAGCTGTGAAACAATTACAAGGAGGTGGAGAAACACTAAATCCCTGCAAAGAGACAGTTTCAAACAGCAATGCAAAGAAAAAAGACACAGAGACGTAGTGTCGAGATGAAGAGACGTGAAGTAAAAGCAAAACAAACAGAGACACGAAACGACCTCAAGCAATCAGCAACAACTGCAAAGGGGAGCAAAGTACTACGAAAGATACTACGAAACACAAACCCACATGATGCCCAAAAGAACAGCGATGAGGCCCAACAAAGACGTGTAAATGACTACAGAGATACAAACGACCCCAACAAAAACTCACTGTGTGACGTAAACAGACGCAAACATACAAAGAGACAATCAAAACATCAAACAACCTGAGACAGACACACAATGATTACATCAATGGTCTCAAACTTACATGAGCTGTGGGCCACTGCTGGCACTGTCGTCTCATTGGACGGACACTTTATGTTCAAGTAGTACAAAAACAAACAAATAAACAAGAAAACACCCACAAATATTTCCTAAAATGTTTTGTTTGTTTGTTTTTAAAATTTCAAATACTGTATAAAAAGAGCAAACTGCAAACGTGAACACAGATTTTAACTAACTGGATCCTTTCATTGAACACACACACTGGTGCTGTCTGTGCACACGTGGCAGCACTGCTGCTGTCGTTGTGTTCGTGTTTAACAAATCAAACTGCAGACATGAGTGTGAGTCTGTCACTGAGTAACGCAGCCTCAGCGTGTTTGTGCTCTCTGCTCATGTCGCCTTCATGTTAAATCATTTTGGGCTTCTTAAAGAACTTATTTTAACATTGCACTCGACAACAAGGGACAAACTGCGTTATTTCTTCATGTCAGCAAGTAGGGCTGACGTGGTCCACAAGTGGCCCCCGGGCCACAGGTTTGAGACCCCTGGATGACACAATGCATCTACTTCAGCTACAGCTGTGTTTTAGTCTTGGTGTCTAAGTGAACAGGGGGCCCTGTATGTGTTTGTGCCCCAGACTCCAGGATCTGACCATCCATCCATGAGTGCAGTAGTTCTGTTCTCTGCAGCAGCCACATCTCTAATGCAGCTCTGGCTCTTTGACCTACCTGTTTGGTGAACAGAATGGCTGTGTCCCAGTACTCGGGGTGCTTGTCACTGTGTTTATTTAACTTCTTCTGCCAGGAGCAGAAGTTGCGCAGAGTCAGAGCAGCATTACTGGAAACCTTCGGTCCCTTGTCATCGTCGTTTATCACCATGAAGCCCACCACCACTATGTTTATGGAGTTGAGGATGCTGGGGTGCTTGTAAAGCCTGGCTGCTACTGACATGAGGGTCAGAACGTAATGCTTTAGGCCATCCCCGTGAAATTTAGCCATAGATTCATCTGCCACAACCAGCACCTCCACAAACCTGGGGACGGCGGCGAACCTCTTAGACCTCCCCAAGGAATTGAGCACAGTCTCGGTCAAGCCGTCCGTCTCCAGTTCTCTCATGTACTTGTATCTCTCCAGGGAGACGGTGAAGTTGGTGTCAGGTGGAACTTCACACCTGCTGGTGAAGTTTCCAGCTGAGTGCGCTGGGCGTCTGCGGCGGCGAATGATATGCGTCCTGTCGAAGGAGTTTCCACGCACAGAAGCGGCCCCTGCGTCTTCAGTCTCGGTCTGGCTAATAAAATATTCCACGCCGTTATAGAAGAATCCCCCCTGCAGGCCTTTGCACAGGCTCAGCGCGGCAAAGGAGTCGGGGTCTGCGTTGACATAGCCGGAGTAGAAGCATTCCCTGAATTCAGAGCCTGCAAAGGTGTCGGGTGCTGAAACACTCCCAGCTGCAATGAAACTGGAATCTGGAGACAGATGGAGGTAAAAATCCTCTCTGAATGCACGAAGTCTAAACACGATCTCATCTTCATTCATCTGCTCGGCGCGCCGGTGCAAATACACTCCGGGCTTTTTCTGACTCAGGCGAACAGGTCTGCAGAAATCGACCTCCATGCAATGTGTCACCTTCAAATAAAGCAAGAACTGCGTAAAAAGAACGAAAGAACTGCTCGGCATCGCCATCTCTGCTCCCACTCGGGACAGTCCGCCGTTCAAGAAGTTGTGCGCAATGGCACCAAGCTCAGCCCATGCGTCTTTTAAAAGCCTATGCACTCGCGCGTCCTCCCTGCTGCTTTCCCATCTTGCACCGTTTCCTGTCTGCACGCGAACTTCTCTGAGCTGCTCAGTCTTAAAGTCGCGCTAAACTCGAGCATCGCTGTCAAACAGAAATCTGAGTGCGTGTGCAGGACGGAGCTCATTGGCCAGGCTGCGCGCTTTGTGCTGCAGAGCGCAGCCACTTGTAGCTCTCCAAATATTATTGTTGCCGTACAGCATGAGCGACATGAGCATCATCACCACGCAGTCTGCTCAGACAACTCTGAATCAGACATGTTTCAGAAGAGCACACAGAGCATCACTTGATCAGAAATAGATACACTGATAAACGTTGGTCATGAATTTCAATCTCATCAAAACATCAAGCAGAATCATTTACATGATATCATTGGATTAGGTAATAACGTGTATGTCACTTTAATGTTGCAGCTGGAGGTGATTTGAGTGACTTCAGCACTGCTGGATCAGTACAAGGGCATTAAATCTGTAATTTAATAAAGTACAGCAGTGAATGTACAAAGTTGGGGGTAGGGAGGATGGGCTCCAGCAAAAAAGGATGAAAAACGTATCTAACAGAGATCGATTGATTTGGGAACAAGACCAAAACCCTCCTAGAATCAAGTGTTGCCACTGAGGAGGCCATCATGACAGTAACGACTCTAATATTATTGAATGGTCAACATTACAGAGTACCACACGTCTCCAGCTTCTACTAAAGAAAACGGGGAACAAGTGAAAACAGAAACTTGATTTTTGGGCAAACAGCGACACCTAGTGTCTAACGAAGAGTGAGCACAAACGCTCGGTCCTTGTGCTTTGGCGCCATCTGCTGGTACATGTCGTGATCTGTACATCTGTTTGGGGTGCAGGAATTTTTTGGCATTTGTTTTTGATTATTTGATGAGTTTAACATTCACTTCAAATGCAGTTTTTTATTCACTGTGTGTAAAATCTTGCTTTATTTTAGTATTTAAAAAGAAGCTTCTTCAAACGTCACATATTGGAGATATGAGAAGAATAACGTTCATCCAAAATCATCACTAACGCGATTAGACGTTTCCCAGTGTTCGGGGTCAGTTCCAAGAAAACTCGGCGCCTTTCTTCGTCTTGCTCTTTTGTGCGGAGGATGAAGCAGGCCGGATTTGGAGAGGGGCGGGGTGGGGGGCTCCGGGCCCTGTGGGGGCCTGCCACTCACACACCTCCGAAATAACTCGCGTAGCGGACTCCCAGCTATGCGTAGTATAGATGTCCTGTCGCTGCCATACAGCACGCTGGGTTAATAATAGGAGCGCGGTTGTCAAGCTGTTTCAGAAGGGGGGAGTGTCGGCCCATTCTTATTGGACCCGTTTTATCCTCGAGTTTCTCATGAAGTGTGAGTGGGAGGAGAATTTCCAGCAACGGAGGATATCAAAAATAAGCCCCCTCGTGTCCAGAGAAGAAGGGAAAGTATAAATACCCCCGATATGTCCAGACTGCAGCGGTGCTGGTGAGCGGCAGAACAGGGAATGATAGCTGGTCGAAGCTGAGTGGGACTGGGAGCTCACTTTCATTTCAGTAGAGACGTTATTGCGACTGCAGAAGAGAAAGGACATCATCTTTGTTAGAGTCTTTATTTTTGATCCACTCTTCAGCGCGTTTCTGTCTGCAGACGATGTGTGCCACTGCGTGTTTGCTCTTTTCGCTCCTGTGCGTAGTCAACGCGACACTTGCCTCTTCGTTTGAATCAGAGGATGTTGTACCTGTTCGGATAAACGCAAGAACCAGCGGGCGCTTCTGGAAGAGAAGCGAGGAGCAGCCGAGGTTTGTCCTCAGTGCGTTTGGCAAAGACTTTACTCTAAACCTCGTCCCGGACACCAGCTTCATCGCGCCTTCCTTCACCATCCAGCGCGTCAAAGCCAGAGACGTTGAAACTTTACGCAGCGCTCCAGGTGCCCGAGCCGTCCCCCAGAAGCTTATGAACAGGTCAGAGGAGAGCGAGGGCCACCTGAGGAGCTGCTTTTACTCCGGGAACGTGGATCAAGATCAGAACTCACTCGTGGCTGTCAGTCTGTGCTCGGGCATCTTTGGCTCCTTTGTAACGGAGGGCAAAGAGTATTTGATTGAGCCCAAACTCCACGGCGGCCCGGGGCCAGCCTCTGCCGAGGAGCCGCACGTCATCAGGAGGAGAACATTCAACGACAGCAACGGTGTTTCCCTCCCGTCTGATCACGCGGCCGTGGAGCAGCACAATGGGGAAAGTTTTACGCACGGCGACGGTGACGCAAGGAGGGAACCACGCCGGAGACGCTTTGTCTCCGCGCCACGGTTCATAGAGACCCTGGTGGTAGCAGACTCAACCATGACCCACTTCTATGGAGATGAAATAAAGGTCAGACGCCATGAACTCATTCTTTCCTGCACGCACACACTTACTCGGCGCCCAAACAAAGCTTTCTTTAATTTCTTGGCTTAGACTCTTCCATAAACAGGCCGCTGTTGTAGACGTCATTCCATTACCCCCCCCCCCCCCCCCCCCCCCCCTTTTTTTATTTTCCCATCCTGTCTGCAAAGTCAGGATTCACACACTCGAAAATATAAAGGCAGGCATATGTTTTTCTCTCCGGCTGCATAAAACATGTTTTGTCAGTGAGGGACCTTGGGCGGAAATCGATGAGCTCCCTGTTTTTCACAGAAAGATGTCAGGCCAAAGAAATGCAAGAAATGCTAGAGCACATTCCTAGGGACTAGGTCACCATTTGGCAGCAAAGCCTCAGCATCACCAGGAAGACTCACAGCGCTTTTCCATTCTGTCTTTACTCCGTGATTCTTTAAATCAGCCCTTCTCTCCCGCATAAAACCTTCAGTGTTTAAAGTGCACTAAATGTTTATTACGTCCTCCTTCCAATCTAAAATCAGTCCTGGTTCCAAACAAAGCTGAACCAGTAATAAGTAGGACTGTGCCAAAGTCCGCACCAGCCAAATTCTAATCTGTTTGTGTTTAAGTCACTCCTCAGCTGCCAAAGTCTCCATAGTATTCCCCAGGCAACCAGACACAAGGTGAGGAGAAAGGTTGCACTGATAAACTTGGCTCACAGTGGATTTTCCATCCCAAATCACACATTCCTTTATTTCTATGCAGTTTTCTACAAATAGGGGCCGTTTCAGTGATTTGGTTTCCGCAGGCAAAAATCAACATGTGGTTCCGTGGGTGTGCTCACAGCACATGTGGAAAAACTTTCAATGTGGGACTATCAACCCACCCTAGAAAAAATGATTTCACTGAGAATACACATCACGGCAAAGCCGCTCACACTGTCTGTGATTTGGCAGCTCTGAAACACGGTGACACAGCAGCTCAGTGGAAATCCCTGACGCGTCTCCTTTAATGATAATAATAATTCCAGGCAAAGCACTTTACAATTCCACTATTCATTCACACACTGGTGGAGGCAGCTACAGTTGTAGCCATATTGCGCCATCGGCCCCTCTGGCCAACACCGGTAGGGTAAAGTGTCTTGCCCAAAGGGCACAACGACCAGGACAGAGAGAGCAGGGGGATCGAACCGGTTACAGATGAGCTTCCCGATCCCCTGAGCCACAGTCGCCCCATGATTGTGTCATGGGACAAGTAACTTTGGGGAAAATGATTTCAGGCCACAGGTGCAAATACATGTCGGTTTGTCTGCCTACAGCTCTGGCCATCTTGTATGATGTTGGCATCCGTTCCTTTTCTTTGTTTGCTGCAGCAGTAACATACAGTCCAGGACAGCTCCACATATCAGCCAGTTTAATTTCCATTGTAGAACACACATGTGCTCAGTGAGTAGTACTTCATAGTGTTTATGCTTTTATTTTTGTGCAATTACTGCATTTGGAAAAAGTCTCTTTTCCATTTGAAGGCATCAAACGAGGCTCGGCACGTTAGAGCCGAGCTAACCAACACACTGGCCCCTCTACACGATTACACATGCACATCTAGTAAGTAAGAAAAGGCAAAAATGTGTTTGCAATCTGTTCAAAATTTTATAATGAAGCTTGTCCCGCAGACACAAAACATCATTAAAGTCTCCTGGAGTAATATACCGCACACACGCACACGCTTTCTTGTCAAGATTTCATTAAAAAATTCTCATTACCATCACGTGTATGTTTATTATAATCCCACACTTGTGAGGGACAGCCAGCCTGGCTCCAAACACATCTGTAGGCTGAATCATAAATATCCTCTCCTCCACAGCACTACATCCTCACCCTCATGTCCATGGCCGCCCAGCTTTATAAGCACCCCAGCATAAAGAACTCTGTGAACATGGTGGTGGTGGAGATGCTGATGGTGGAAGATGAGGAAATTGGACCGGAGGTCTCCAGCAATGGAGGTGTGGCTCTGAGGAACTTCTGCTCCTGGCAGCAGCGCTTCAATCCACCAAGCCAGAGGCATCCCGAGCACTACGACACTGCCATGCTGTTCACTAGAGAGGTGAGGAACCAGCAGACGAGCATACATCTGATTTTGTTATTTTTCTCATTTTTTGTTTTATTTGAAGCTGTTTAGGTCTTTGAAATAAAACACAGCATCATCTGCAAATAAGGCTTTAAACATTTATCTTTTAAACAAGATGAACATCTTAACAAGAAGTCATTAACTACACTATTTATAGCTTTTAACTGCACAAGTTCAGAGAAATGCCATCATTATCCCTGAATAAAGGCATTGTTTAATATCGTGCAATTGAAATTCTAAGATCGCGCGACGACATCTGGACTGTGCAAACGAGTACTCAGCCATTTAGTAACTGAGACACAATTAAAACCTACAGGCAAAATTAAGAGTTACTGTGAAGTGTTCATTAAGTCATAATTTGCAAACGGCAGTGGCCTGAGAACTGATCCTTGAGGAACACCGGAGTATTTCAGGTTTCATTGAAAGGTTTAACAATGGGAAGTGATTTAGTCATGAAGCAAAAATGTAAATGCCATCCATCCATTCGCTTCCGCTGATCCTTTTCAGGGTCGCGGGAGCCTATCCCAGCTGTCATAGGGCGAGAGGCGGGGTACACCCTGGACAGGTCGCCAGTCTGTCGCAGGGCCAACACACAGGGACAGACAACCATTCACACTCACATTCACTCGCACATTCACACCTAGTGGCAATTTGGATTATCCAATTAACCTATCCCCACAAGCTGCATGTCTTTGGACGGTGGGAGGAAGCCGGAGTACCCGGAGAGAACCCATGCAAACACGGGGAGAACATGCAAACTCCACACAGAAAGACCCCGGCCTGATGGTGGAATTGAACTCAGGACCTTCTTGCTGTGCGGCAACAGTGCTAACCACCGTGCTGCCCAAAATGTAAATGCTAACAAATAAATTCTATTTTTTTAATGTTTTATTGAACAAATCCCTGTGTGTCCTGTAAAAGGTACATGTATTTCTCTCACTGCTGAAGGTGGATTCTCATGTTCACATAAACTCAATGTGTGCCACCTGCTAGCAACCAAAGCAATAAAGGAAGTTAAAGAAGGAGAATTAATGTATGATTCTCTAAAACAGAGCTAAGGCTAATGCTTTTAAAGGGGATTTATTACAGCTACGTTATATTATTAAAGCAGTTCTTTACGTCGTAATGGGACTCTGTGCGACGCTTTTTCACCGACTAAATGAACTACAAGTTTATGGCAGCCATCCCAGCGACCCTCTCCCTCCTTTTAAGCCAAGTTTCTTCTGATTGGCTGCTCTTCATAAATAAAACCCACCAAGTGGGTGGGGCTTGTACACTCACAGCAACAGATGGTAACAGAGATGAGTGTATTAGGGATCTCTGCTCACAGTGACATCATACAGATCCAAAAGTAGAAAAAAAATAGTTTGAAGTAAGAAAGTCAGATTTGACCTCACACGGATTATTTGTTACTATTTGAAACGTTCATCATGTTTAATGTTAGGATCCTCTGAAGTAACACGTGTGTGATACAAAGTAGGTTGTGTGCCCTCAGCTGGACGTGTTTAGCAGTTCATGCAGTGTGTGTGTGTGTGCGTGCTAGTAAAAAACACCTTGACACAGAGTCAGTCACCACGATAGGTTACAGCAGTCAAGCTTTTTCTTCAAAGTGCGGTTTTGCCGTGCTTCACGGAGGATGGACGGTCCTCTCACCATCACGTTCTGGCAGATTTAGTTTCCCGTTCAGAAGACAACCAGCAAGAATGAGTCCGAAAATAATCTCTGGTGGAATTCAGTGCCCCGCCAGCTGTGGGAGCATAACGCGGTTTCACAGGCAGCAAAGCCAACCGCCCAGCAATTATCTAAGCCAAAGTGCCACACAGTGGCACAGGTGCGCTTTAGAGCAGCTGTAGTGACACTTGGAGGTCTCCCAGCTGAAACAGCGCCTCGCTTTAAACCAACCGTTGTCATGCGTTATTTTTTTAACAACCCATAGAAAAGAAAAACTTTCGAGCTGTCAATTAAAGATGCTGAAACCAGACTGCAGAGATGGAATAATCTTTTCCAAGCTGGGGAAATGTCAAAGCAAAGCAAACAAACTGTTCTTTATGGATGCTTCGACAGGAAATAAGTTCACAAGTCCTCGGGGTTTGAGTTGCGATTGGCTTGTTCTGCTGCATTTGGCTGCCTTCTTCCATCTGGTATGTGCGTGTTGACAAGGTGTTAGCAGACAATACATTAGGCGAGGAACTTCTCTATTATTACATTTTTATAGCTAAGTGCCCTGGTTTGCGGCTCGATTTGATGACAGGCTTGGCATTTATCCGCCTACAGAATGACGTTAGTGTGTAAATCTGACCCCGGCTCTGAGAAATAATGGAGAGAACATATGGCTTTGTGCTGTCTTGTGCTGGATTGTTGAAGCGGCTTTTCTCTGGGGGAAACCATCATTCACGCCAACCCGGGTTTCTGTTTGTTTTTCCATTTCCGCAGAAATACGCTTTGAAATGCAGAGGACAGAAGGCTCCTCGTGGATGAGCTAACTTTAGTGCCCCTACAAACGGTCGAGCTTTAGTATGTGGCCTGCTCGGGGTTGCAAATGCGTGCTGTGCAAGCCGCAGTCAAAAGAGAAGACTGACGCTGCGTAAAACGCAAAGCTCGCGGCGGGTTGCATGCATTGGAAACATGTCACTCGTGCATCTTTGCGGTCTCACCGCGTGTGTGTTTGTACAACATTGCGGTTTGAGCTCTGACCCATACGTCGAGTCTTGCATCTGCATGAAAGGCATGGTTTGCTGTTGTGGAATAAGGTGAGCAAACACAGACTGAGCTGCACTCAGTCCCTGTTTCCAAGTCCAGATGTCTTTCCAATCACAGAAGGTCCTGCCTCGTGTTTTTTAGAGAAGGCGAGGCCGTGGATGCATCTGTCCATGCTACACAGAAATAAGGAAAGATGTCTGATATAACACACGGTCACTTCTCCCACAGCTGCGGATATTTATTTGCTTTTGCTTAATGATGGAAACACTGAGTAACATGCTTTTGCTTGTTTTAATAGATGGTGAAGGTTATATAACAGTCATCAAGGGTTGCTAATATATTTACTGTATTTGACAGAATAATGGCTTTAAGTCTTTAACAGTCCAGCCTGCAGTGCCATATATCCACAAGCTATCACGCAAATATTTGGGATGTATAAAATATTCGGACGTTGCCTGTTTCAGTTTGAATCTTTCAATTTAGTTTGAGTGAAACGCAGTTTTAGCAGCAGTGCAGCTGTCCCATTACCTTTGCTGGCCACTGCCACTTCCCTCCAGTGTATACTGGTTCTTGTCACATACTGTACATAGCGCTCCAACTTTATGCAAAGCTGCACTCGCTGAGTTAATATGCAGCTAGCCACCAAACTATATCCACACAGGAGGTGGTTGTAACACCTCAGGCTGCTACTGAGTGTGCATGAAAACTAGTCAGAGTCCAAGCAGGTCAACACAATCAGGCTTTTTACTGCACAGAGGACGAAACTCGGTTCCCAGCTCCACGTCACACTCACGCTTTGTAACAATCTTAAAATTGCTGCTTCGTTTACTTTGGCATAATGCACATTATATAGAGATCTCTGTACATACCTTTACTGTAAGAGGACTGATTGTGCTAGCTTCACTCTCCAGAGGCTCATTCTAAAAACCGAATATTGTAACAAGCAGCCACTGATGAAAAGTTGAACCAGTGATTAATTATAAACAGACTAGAATAAATAAGCAATTTAGCAAAAACGAAAAAGTTGGTTCAAAGTAGAACGGAAAGTTTAAAGTGACCAAACAGCTGACCTAGAAACGAAAGGCAACTGTGCTCACGGGACACTTTGTTTGAATTTGGACCCTTTTTGTCTGTTTTAATTCTTCGTGGCACAAACACGAAACGTTCCTGGAAACATTCCTCGGCGATTTTGTTGTTACTGACACAATAACATCACACAAGTGCTGCAGGTTTGTCTGCTACACTTCCGTGATGTGAGTCTGCGATTCGAGAACATGCCAAAGGTACAGTGAACTCATTGTTGTGTTCAACAAAGCAGTTTGATATAACTGAAGCTTTGTGGTGTGCCATCATCAGAAGACGTGCACATAAAGGGCTGCACGTGGTCAGAAAAATACCCAGGTCATTAATGCTCACCGGTCCGGTGATGTAATAGGACAAACTGCTAACACAAGGCAGGACGGATCCATTCTTCCATGTTGTTTACATCAAATTCTGAACGTTGCAGCAGAAACCGGAGTGGCACCGAGCGTCCTTTTTATTCTTTCTTCCTGCTGGAGTTTGAAGTTTATGGAGCTTCACTGAATTCCAGCTTTATCTGGAGAACCCGTTCCCCTCCTGTATTTGAAAAGCCCAGAAGGAGAAGCCACCAAAGTGAAACTACGAACATGTAATCGTGGAGAAACAAAGTAGCTCTTTTTTTCAGTTTATTCAAATCTGACATTTTTGTTCTGTGTTTGTGTTCCAGAACATCTGCGGTCAGAAGAGCTGCGACACGCTGGGCGTGGCCGATGTCGGGACGATGTGCGATCCCAAGAGAAGCTGCTCGGTTATCGAGGACAACGGCCTGCAAGCTGCCTTCACAGCTGCACACGAGCTCGGTGAGGTCGCATTGGGGGGGCTGACGCGATCCTCGGCTTTATGGAAAAGCTTCTTAGATCGAGTTTTCAGTCATTCCTAAACACTCAAGCACCTTCAAAAACTGTCACCTCCTGCAGGTCATGTGTTGAGCATGCCTCATGATGACTCCAAGACGTGTGAGAGACTCTTTGGGGATTTGGGAGGTCATCACCTGATGGCGCCTGTGTTCGTCAGCCTCAACAAAACCATGCCTTGGTCGCCCTGCAGCGCGCTCTACGTTACCGAATTCTTTGACAACGGGCACGGTGAGGCACACTGCAGCTTGTTGCTCTACAGCAGACATTAATGTCTTGTGCCAGTGTGGCTGCCTGCCACGCTGTGACTCTGTTATTAGGGCTGACTCAGAGATGTATAAAACATACGCTTCCTCTCATCCTCTCGTGAACCGAGGCTTTCCTGCTTAAACGTGCCGCTCCCCTTAAATTACGGGTTGGACGCTCAATTTATTTCGCCCGAGGTTTCCACATCCTGCTCTCTTTCTTTTGCCTTACCTCTGTTGCTCCCTCTCCCCCTGCCTTGTTGTGCATCTTGTATTGTTTGTATCCTTGCTAGATCTGTCAATGAACCTTCTTTTCCACTGAGTCATAATATGGACTTCTTCCTGTTCCCCACCTCCTCGGCCAAAAGCAACAGCTGGTGTCAGCAAAATATGTTCTTTATCAGTTGGAAAATGTTTCCAACAAAAACTCATGTGGCTGAGAATGTTCATTCCGAACCGCAGATGTCATTGACAGCTCCAGACAAAAGCTTATTGAATGCAATAAAGATCATTAGAGGAATAATGGAAAACAATCAGATTTGGATTACCTGTCAGACGTCCAGATTCAGAGCATTAGGCTGCCTATAAACATGCACTACATCAGTTAAAGTGAAATTATTCCGTTTTATAGTCAGGACACAGCTTGCACTGAATACTTTCCCACTGTTGTCATGCCACACGCAGCATATTTACGATTGTCACTGTGCCGCGAGAACCACAGTCTCCACAAACCCCGATATAATCGGCCTCATACGGACTTGTTTTGTGCTGTAACCACAGGGGACTGCCTGCTCGATGTCCCAGAGAGCGCCATGCCTCTACCAAAGGAGCTGCCAGGCTCCAAGTACAGCGTGGACCAGCAGTGCCAGCAGATTTTTGGAGAGGAGTTCGTCCACTGCCCCAACACCTCCGACAGCGATATCTGCAGCCAGCTGTGGTGTCAGGAGGAGGGGACGCTGGAATGCTCTACCAAGAAGAGCCTGCCCTGGGCTGATGGCACCCCCTGCAGTGCCAATGGAAGCTGCCTTCATGGCGTCTGCGTGCCAGTCTATGAGGCGATGAAGCCACTGGTAAGCCCGAGTCTTTTTCCCTGTTTTTTAAAAGACACCTTACTAAGTTACATTTGATGGCAGTAAAATCCTTTGCTTTCATGAACAGGGACCGGAAGTATCTCAGCTACCAGCTATGAACACCAGCATTAGCTCGCGGTATCAGCTGTGTAATTCTCACTACTGAGTCAGTGCCCCTCCCACACGACCTCTTTTATTTTAAAGTTTGACCTTTTTATTGTATTATTGGTCAAATATTTTAAGTATTGCTAGCAGGAATTTTATCTCACAACACAAATACTGCATCCAAACTTGCCGACTTAGCAGCTCTTATTGAGTGCTCACACATGATCAGTGTGTACATTGAAAGATATGCTTGCAGAGTACTGTGGAGAAGCCTTAGAAATAAGTTCACCGTGACACACAACTAAGAAAGGGACACAGTTTGTAGGTAGATGTGCAGAAATGCACCTCCTGCATGCCTGTTTCACATCAGTGCACCTGCTGCCTTTGTGCCGCCGTGCTAGTGAGCCTGATTTTTGTTTTTTCCTCGTCAGTCGGTAAAAAACAAAAAGTGAGGCTGACGTTTGTTCATTCAGCTGTTTCCCAACACATGAGCCACACCATCCTTGTAAGGCCATGAGGTGATTAGGCTTGTAGTGGCCATGGCGACAACATAAGGTCACGATTGCTTTTGGAAGAAAAGAAATATCAGTGCAGCTTTGAGACCAAAGATTTTCACACGAGGGTCAGAATTAGGGCTGGGTATCGCCACTGATTTCTAGAATCGATTCGATTCGATTTGAATCTGGGAAATTTTGCCTCACACAGTCAGAAATATTATAATTCAGATCTGTACATTTACATATTTTTGTATCTATAAGAAGGAAGCTGACACTTTCCAGACTTTACCAAAGGTGTGAGCATCACAGCGAGGCCTTTGTGTCAACGTAGCTGAAGATAAAACAGAAACACATGAAGGTGATTTTCCTGTTCTGGGATTTTATAAAAATATTCTGCAGTAGATCAAAAACAAATGAAAATCATTAACCAGCATATGAACATCACCTCTGATGTTACAGCAGTTTTATTAGAGACACGGCGTTTTGCATTTTGCATAATTTTAAAAAGTTTACATTTGTTTAGAAGCCTGTTGAACAGCAGAAATGAGGTTTTCTTTTCGGAAGTAAGTAAAAGAAAAAAAACAGCGGCTGACAGCCTGTAAACAACGGCAGACTTGTGCGTAACAAGCAAGCGAATAATGAAGAAAACCGATTTTTAGACGGGAAACTGTTCGAGAGAGAGAGAGAGAGAGAGAGAGAGCTGTGCATGAAGTGAGATTTTATCCTGGTGGAAGCAAAACAGTAAAAGTCAGAGTGAATCCATGACGATGTTTATGTGAAGCGTAGTTTGGATCTTCTTTGGCTGCTGGTTCGGTCAATATTGTTTGGAGAGAGATCAAACTAACAGCTAACAGCTCATGCTGCGTTAGATAAGCTGTGGATAATGCACGAGTTGTCTCACAGTTTATTCTTAATCTGATGTTCCAATGAACATAAATGCACTAACTGCATGTCTTTGGCGTGTGGGCGGAAGCTGGAATACCCACAGAGAGCCCACGCAAATATGGTAAGAACCATCAAGCTCCGCCCCAAACTGTGGATTCAAACCCACAATGATAGCAGAGAGATGACAGCAGATAGCAAAGCTAATACGCTAACAACAGACAAGTGATGAGAGTCAGCAAGGCCAAAATATTCCCTGTGGTGGAGAATCTCACTGCTTCCATAATACAAAACTCTGCATGTTTGTACAAAGTGTTGCATTAGCTGAGACCTGACTCGTTTTCATAAATGCTGCCATTTCAAGTTGAAGTACAGACATTAAAGGGCTCAGAGAACGCATTATAAACTGAGCTGTGTCTGACTTTGGCGAGTTGAAATGCAGATCCTTCACGATACCTTTTTAGATTTCCTCAAAGAACATCTCAGCATCTTATTTAAGGTCGGTCGCCTTGATACCTTCTCCTTGTGTTCTGAATACACATCTGTTTATGAATCCAGACATGCTGGCCGTTGGGATGTGGTTCAAGCTTATAAAACTTCTGGAAAGAACAACCTTGCTAGCAAACACACATGCACACGCGCACATACTCACTCAACGTACAAACTTGGAGCATGGCAGGTTCTACTAGCAGTGAGTGACACATGTGGCAGGAATGTGGGTAGAGTCAGACAGCAGGCGCGTGCCGAACTTCAACACAGATTTAGCCTCGAGTCGCGGCATGCCAACACGCTGTGCGGCCTCAAACCCAGAAGCCCAGACTGTGGTTTAGGCTGCACAGCTGACATTGCCTTTGGCTCAGAGCACTAACCAACTACTCTGCTCTTTTTTTCCTGTGTGTTTTACCGCAGATGGTTGTGGACGGCGGCTGGAGCTCGTGGGGACCGTGGCAGCAGTGCTCTAGGACGTGTGGAGGTGGGGTGGAGTTCTCCTACAGGGAGTGCACTAACCCAGTGCCTCAGAATGGAGGGAAGTACTGTGAAGGGCAGAGGGTCCAGTACCAGTCCTGCAACATACAGCCATGTGACAACAATGAAGGTAAGGGTCAACGTAATACAGCTCTCAGCTTTCAAATGAACAAAGAAACAGCTTCTTATATCGCTTGTTCCCAACAAATGTTTGTCCCACATCTGCACTTTCCATTGTCCTACATTTGGCCTTGACTGGCAGCATTGACCCGGGGTGAGTCTGGCTGCCACAGACCTACTGTAGATCCGCTTTATGCAGGCCAGATGTTAGGTGTGTTGGCATATTTGGGCGAGGGTTGGCCCCACCGCACGTTGACCCCACCTTATGATGTTTTGGCCACAGTTTCCAAACCCAACCCTCACCATAAGCCACAGGAACATTAGGCCACAGGATGTGATCCCCGAGTGCCTCTGCCAAAGCCCAAGATCTACATCGCAACCTTAAGAAAAACTCTCTAAACCTGCTCTGAAATGTGCTGTGTTCTTCCCCAGGCTCCACCGTGTCTTTAGAAATGAAAATTAAGCTTTGCAACAGATGGACATTTTTATGAAGAAAAAAACAAAACAAAAAACTATGTACCAGCTCGTGTTCAAACCACTCCACAAACTCTGGAAGAAACTGTGTAATTTAAACACATTAAGCTTGGTTCTATCTAGAACCTCTTTTCTGCCAAAGTGCTGCCAGTGTTGTTGACCACACTGCAAATCATGAGCAGGAGAACAAAACAGGTGCTTATAGACATCTACCGACCACTGATGTCAGCAGATCCAACTTTGTAGTTTTGCAGTTTTGACTTGTTCCAGCTTTTTGCGACATTCAACTGTCTTTTCTCTACAGAGTTGTAGATAAAAGACAATTCATTGTAGATAATGAGCGGGGACAGCAGAGCAGGCTTGGATTAAAACTTGTGATATTCCGACTTGAGCAGCAGAGCTCGGTTGGGGCAGGGGTAACACAGGGATGGAAACAAGTGACGAGCTGGAAGCTAAAAGTCTGACGCTGCAGACATTACAGATGGAGCTGCAGGCGAGAGGAGACGAGGGTCGGGATTCTGTAACGAGTAACAACAAAATAAGAAGTTGCATAAGCACGCAGCAGGCTGGTGGTGGCAGAGTTGGATATTTGTAGAGAGCTTGATTGTTGTGATGAGGCACAGCTGGCACAGATCTGCTCGGACTCTAGAACAGCTGTTTGCACTCAGATGATCACAGGCCGACAGGGAGACGGCACTGGAGGCAACAGGGGGACGCTCAATCGAAAAACAGCATTTTCTAGACTGACCCACAGCCTGCATATAAAAGACAGATGTAGGTGCTGTGATTTGAGCCATCTTGTAAGCAGGGATGGGGGGATGGGAGTGCGGAAATGACCACCCATGCAGCAGGGACATGTCAGCGACACTAGTGTGGACACTAATTTACAAATTAAGACTCATGTTGTAGACATGAAACTAAAGACTCCAATGAAACATCTTCACTGAGGGCAGACCAGAGGAGTCACTAATGTATCACTGTAACCAATAAAAGAACTGCAAAAACACACCATATGGACCAATGTATCAGGCCACGCCTCCTAATCTTTGAGTCAGAGTGTTTTACAGTCACGCACTGAACTGTGTGGCCTGCCTTTAGAAACATTAGCAGAAGAATGGGTCGTTGTAAAGAGCTCACTGAATTCCAGTGTGGTGCTGTAACAGGATGGCACCACTGCAACAAGTCAGTTCATGAAATGTCCTCCCTTCTAGATATCATGAGATTCACTGTGAGCGTGAATATTGCAAAGGGGAAGCTTGTAGAAATCTCCCCAACTCGGCCGTGAAGCATCCTCCATCGCCACAAAAACTGCATGCTTCAAGCATGGCTGAGCTCCTGTAGGTGCGATGTGCAGCTGGCCCAGTACGTTTGTCCATATAGTGTTTTCTAATCAGGTTTTATGTTATGATGCTACATAATTAATTGTTGTCCACCAGCCTGATCCAGACTCTGCTGGTGTTCATCTATTTTTCTGCGTTGCTCTAATGAATATAAACATACAGTTGATCAGGTGTTCGGATTATACAAATAATATTGTTTTGGTAGAGTATCTTAATTTATTGTTTCTTCATGTTAGGTAAAAGTTTCAGGGAGGAGCAGTGTGAGAAGTACAGCAGCCCCAACTACCTGGACCACAACGGGAACATGAAACAGTGGATACCAAAGTACGCTGGTGTTTCTCCCAGAGACAGGTGCAAGCTGTTCTGCAGGGCCCGGGGCAGCAGTGAATTCAAGGTGTTTGAATCCAAGGTACAATAACGTCACTCGACAGCAAATCTCAATGAAAGGAAAGCCAGTAGTCTGAAGCACTGGTTCAGTTTTTTAAATCAGAATAGTGGTTTTAGAAAAGCGTCACTCATTCCTGAAGTCCCAGCTCTGCTTCATAGCCAGTGTCATAACCAGCTCCAACATCATGACCGTGACCTCCATCCACCGATGAACACCCTGACATGATGTTGAACTGTATTCAAAATATAGTTGAATGGGACATGTGTAGTGACCCACCGATGCTTGCTCCATCCCTGCAGGTGATTGACGGGACCCCCTGTGGCCCTGACACCACATCTGTGTGTGTCCAAGGACAGTGTGTGAAGGCAGGCTGCGACCAGGTGATAGGATCCAACAAGAGAGTGGACAAGTGTGGAGTGTGTGGAGGAAGTGGGCTGACCTGTAGAAAGATCACAGGCTCGAGCAACAAAGCAACGTAAGCCGATCAGATCAACGATAATGCAACCGTTCTCCGACTTGTATCCCCATGTGATGTCTGTGTTGTATGTGTAAGGTCGGGGGGCGGGTTCATTCCACTGCAGGGCGACCTGCCACTACATGTGGCGAATAAACTTTGAACTTGAACGTGATAATAAAAATGATAAAGCACTAAAAGGCTTAGACAAATATATTGATGTCTTTCCTTCTACTGTAGTTAATTAGTAGATTAATTGATTGTGTTGTTAGATCATATTTCGCCCACTATAATACAAATCTTTTTTTAAATTCTACTTGCTTATGTTGTACTTGAGGCCCATTCACAAGAATTTATTCACCCCAAATATCAATTTAGGTCCTTCATAACGTTTGGCCCAGCCATTTGTGGTATTCTGATTATCTGTCTCATTTTATTTATGCTTTTTCTGATCTACTCAACATAGTTTAGATAAGATTAGTAGTTTCATACATGTTGGTAGGTTGATTATAGTTTCACGCTTCTTCTGTTTCAAACCAAGTTCATCTCCTTTCACCTGGAAGTTCAAATTAATGCACAGATAAGATATTCTATAGTAAACTGTTATCTGTTCTTTTTCTTCTCCATCAGCTATGGATACAGTGACATTGTCACAGTTCCCACTGGCGCTACTAACAT
The DNA here is from genome assembly GCF_057381915.1 of Diplotaxodon limnothrissa. Taxonomy (NCBI): domain Eukaryota; kingdom Metazoa; phylum Chordata; class Actinopteri; order Cichliformes; family Cichlidae; genus Diplotaxodon; species Diplotaxodon limnothrissa. The sequence continues at coordinate 1,126,386 of NC_140609.1, read as the reverse complement.
TGACATCAAGCAGCGGAGCCACCGAGGAATCAAGCACGATGGCTACTACCTGGCTGTAAAGAGAGAGAGTGGCGGTTACATCCTTAATGGTAACTTCTCCGTGTCCACGGTTGAGCAGGACATTCCGGTGCTGGGCGCAGTACTGAAGTACAGCGGCTCTTCCACGACGCTAGAGAGGATCCAGAGCTTCAGGCAGCTCAAGGAGGCCATCACCATCCAGCTCCTCGCCACTGCAGGAGATGGTAGCCCTCCCAAGGTCAAATATACTTTTTTCATCCCTAAAGATGTGACTTTGAACAAACCCAAGGAGAAGAAGGGCTCGTCCCTGTCTTTGCATATGATTCGTCCGTTTGGCGTGCCTGAATGGGTGCTGGGCGAGTGGTCTCTGTGCTCCAAGACCTGTGGATCCGGGTGGTCCAGGAGAAACGTTGAATGCATGGACGACGAAGGCTTCCTCTCCAGTCAGTGTGACAAAGACCTAAAGCCCATGGACATCAGGCCCTGTGCAGATCTGCCCTGTCCCATATGGCAGATGGGACCTTGGTCTGCCTGCTCACGAACTTGTGGTCAGGGGGAGCGCCACCGCAGCATTTTCTGCATAGACTACACTGGCAAGACTGTTGAAGCAGAACAGTGCGATCCAAGAAAGATCCCAGAGCCGGTGTCTGGGGAATGTTTCAACCAGGACTGCTTGTGAAGAACACGAGTACAGCGGACTCATGGTCATAGTGCACTTATGAACAATGGATGGATTACTGAACAGGTGGACGCACCAAGAATAATGCTGGGGTCCATTAGATCAGGGACAGTATGACTACAAACACACACAGAGCGATCCACAAAACCAAAGAAATGATAATTATGACCATTCTTTTTCACCTGCAAGATGTTTTATGCCTTTCAATCTGGAGGGTCCTGTTGTTACGCAGGAGTGGCAGTAGTGGCAGTGGTGGTGGGTGGGGGTTAAACGTCTACATCCCAGGGCCCATTGCCTCATAATCCATCCATCTTATCGACTGGTTGCATCAAATCACATCAAAGGCTTTTAGCTGAATATTGCTATGTCATTCTGTTGACATCATTTGACAACCACTATTGAAACAATGGAAATCTACCTCAGGATGTACATGTGATGCTATGCATAGTTGCTAAGAGAAGGTGCAGTGTGTGTGTTTCCTCCAGAATGAGAGATTTAGTCCAGCTTAAAAGATTGTTTTTGGAGGCCGTCTGCTATTAACAGCAGTTCGGTGGGGCTAGAACAATGAAACCTGCTGTCAGACACCAGCACAGTGTAAATATACCTCGTCCAGCTGTAATCCACAGAATCAAGCCCCTATAGAGCTTTGATCGAGCCACTTGCCCTTAAATAAGGTACGGACGTACGATCGAGGCACTTGTGTGTGATTGCTTCGTCTTTTCAAACACACATTAATGTAATTTGTGTTAAATTCGTGTGACGAGGACGTCATGGTTTTATCTGGAGAGTTAGTATTGTTGAGCCAAACCCATAGCTCTCACTATATTTACTGGCTGCTGGAGCCAACATCAAAAGCTAGGCATTTCCCACACTTTGTACATGTATTAGCCTCGATCATGTCTGGTCTTTCTGATCGGACAACCCAACGACAGACCACTCGACCCCGTAACGTAACTGTAGCCTTGTTCCATGTCCACGTGCATTACAGTGTAGTTGAGCAACAGCAGTACAACCAGTCTGCAATATTTTATTTTGGAGGTGTTATTACTAAGTTAAGTGATAAGCATATTATCTATCATGTATATGAAAAAATAACAGTAATTTTATTCATTTTCCCTTTAGTTCATGCATCATATGCAAATGTTTGCAGATGTTTCAGACTCATGTGTGTATATTTGATTTCTTCATTCCTGTTGTTAATTTACAGTATGTTATAAAAGAGATGGAGGATTAGGCCTGTATCCCTTCAGTGAAGGAATATGCTATTATTACAGCTTCCTTTTTAAGCTATTTATTTTTGTAAAGTTTTTACCTTGGACATGTAAGTAACATGGCAGACGCTGCTGTCTTTGAGATAATTGTCTATAAAATGGTCAAATAAACACATTTATGTCGATGTGTTGTTCTCTTGTACTGTGAGTGACCCTCCACAAAACATCACTAAAAACATATGAAAGTGGCATTATTAACTACGCATAGAAATCTCGAGTGAACATTAGCGATAAGGACTCATAAATTTCACAAAATATTTCACGTAAGATCTCCAGTATGGAAGCCCGTTTCCGCCACTAAAAGAACAAACAAAAAAACAAGTATCCATAACTCGAAATTTCAAGTTATTAACTCAAAATTTTGAGAAAAGTATTTGAGTTATTTTCTCAAAATGTCGAGTTAATAGGTCTAAATTTCGAGAAAATAACTTGAAATTTCGAGTTATGGATCCTTTTTTTTTTTGTGGGCTTCCATACTCCAGGGTTCATTTTTAGGCTGAACGACACTAAAACTCGCCACAGATGTGTGGAATTCTTTTAGGTGCCTGGTAGCTTTTAAAAGTTGGGTGAGGCAAGTTTTACAAACCGAAACCTTTTCCAAAGTTCTGTAAAAATCCTCCCACGCTGGAATAACTTCTCCGCTCAAATATTTCAAAGACAGCCATATAAGAATATATTCAGTAGCTGTGGTTAGGGAGGAACCCAGCCACTTAACAACATCCTGTTTTAACGCCTGTTATTCTATATTCTGAGCTTGGTTGATGTTAAAATCATAATAGTTCAAAAATACCAGCATGACCATAATCACGTTATCCACAGTTCAGTTTGACTTTCAGTTGGTATGCAATGTTTCAGCAGACCGTAGAGCTTTATCACGCTGAAGAAATTCAAAGTCTGAAATGAAAGCTATTTAAAAGAAATAACGAGAAACTCTTTTGAATGTCAGTCAAATGATGACCAAAAAATAACTGTTCAATCTTTCTCCTGTGTAGGAGTGTTGGGGGCTGTTCATATGTTACAGTCCATCCATAATGATGGTTGTCGTCATCTTGTTTAGTTAATCATTTAATTATCTTCTTACACCAGTTCAAATGATTTATTATTATTATTATTTCTGCTTTTTTTCTGGCATTACTGGGAAAATGGACCTCAGCCAAAATGCTATATTGCATTGCAGAAGGTGGTCAGGATTATCCTCTTCACCAGAGCTCAGATGATCCAGTGCTCTTCACCAGCTTCCCCCCAGCAAAGTATACTGAACTAGCCACAAGTGACTGATAGAAAATCTCCTGTACTGTGCTGCACAGACCGAAGCACCTCAGCTTCCTCGGAGTTTAGCCTGTTGTCGGTCTATGTACTCTTCCACCACATCAACATCCTGTCCCAAGATATTCACCAGTTGTGCAGCTGTCCTCTTACTTCATCTCTAGTCTTATTCAGATACAGAAGACTTTTCTCCGACTCCATAAAATCACCCACTGTAATACTCCTGCCCATCACTAATGTCCAACCACTGCAGATTCATTAAGAGTATTTCTGCAGGTGGCATGACCCCGAGTTATACTGAAAGTCAGAGGTTTACATGGTTAACAGGAGCTCCTGAACTGCACACCATCATTTTATTTAAAAGTTACAATAAATAGAGGCATCAAGAAACACAGGATGTTGTAATATAAAAGGATTTAGAAGAGTTAAAATCACAGATTGTAAGTAAAAGATTATCAAATTACTTTAAATAATAGATGTGATAATATAAAGACGAGAAAATGTACAAATACAGCAGATTTGCACATGCTGTGATTCTATGAACATCTCTATAGAGAAAATATAAACTTCACACAAATGCATACAAACAGTGGGGACCCCCAAGCTGCCCCGAGGTGTGCGTACACAGCTTAATGTGAGACTTCCTGTTTCTGACAGTACTGTACAGTACAGTGGGAGATGCGCGTTGCATTGTGGGGGTACAAATACAGCGCAGAAAGGACAGCGGGGAGCACAAAGGGGTAAAAACTGCACCTCGGCAACTTTTAACACCAGCCTGCTGTAATGTGAATTCATGTGAGCCTTAATTAAAGCGCGACTTTTGGCGGCTGGCAGGCTGACAACTGCTGGAAGAGCGAGGAATGTGAAGGGAGCGGAGAAGAGCGGCAGGGCACACCGCTGTCTCCAACTGCTTTGTCAGCTGAGCTGTTTGCGACCCGAGGCCCATCCGTTATCACAGGCCTCACCCGAGAAGGTAAACTACCTTCGTCCGCTGTGCCTGATAACGCTAACCGTGGTGTGTATATTCCTGTCTGGTTGTGTTGCTTTCTCGACACTGAAAACGACAGACAAACCAACTAAGAGCGCCGTGTTGTCTCAGCTATCGCTAGCTTGGCAGCTAATGCCAGTTAGCTCCCGTGGAGCAGCTGCGTCAAAGTGCAGCGGCTAGTCTGCGGTCAAAACGGAAATGGGAATACGTCGGCTTCAAAATAAATGAAGTCAATTAAAAATGTTCTCTTATTTTGTATATTTCTGTCTTAGTATTTATGCAGATTGGTAAAATCTCAGACTGCAGTGCAGTTCAGAAAGCTAACTTAAAAAAACACCACAGGTCTACCAGCAATAGTTGTGAATAACACATGAATATAAATGATGACTAGTATAAATGGCTATTATAGTCATATAATAGAAATAATCACTTTACGTCGTGCAAGTTGTAGGTAACAACTGTGTTTTAAACCCGTTGAACGACACCAGTAACTGTCACACATTAACGTGCCCCATTTGCTTCAAATGATTTGTCAGGTTCGTTTGGCTTTTATTTTGAAAATTCAAATCGCCTCCTGGCAAACTCGGCGTCTGTTTGACACCGTTAGCTAGTGTTTGCTAAACTGTGATTGTTGTTGCAATCATGTTCACGGAGCATCTTGTCCACTTGAAACTGAGATGCACACACACTCGAAACACACACACACAGTCGTTCTTTGTTTGTTTGTTTTATTCACATTCTCAGCTTTCTGCTGTTATAGTCCTGCACTTTGCTCACTTTGGCTTCATGCAATGTATAAGTACAGGATGAAGGCCACGCCCCCTCGACCCTGTCGTCTGTCATATAGTCATTATTTAATCAGTTGCATGCAAGCTTATTTGTCTTATTATTCACCTGCTAATAAACTAATAAACAGCATCAAAACAAATCCAGAGTCTAATGTGGGAAACAATCATGCTCACTTTTAAGTAGCTGTTACAAAGAAGTATATTTATGCATTTTTCCTCCAGAATTTGTGTTAAAAATAAAAATCTCTTTCAGAGTGTCAAACCTAATGTTTGAACTTAACATGAGGATCAACGTTATTGTGGAGTGTTCAACAAGTCATTTTGAAATGTTCTCTAAATTAACTTTAGAGTGCCTCCATAGTAGGGCTGCACGATTAATCGTTAGAAAATCGCGATCTCGATTCATACTTATGTGCGATCTCATTTCCAAATGACAACGATTAAAAAAAAAAGAAAAAAAGACGACGACGACTGTACCGCATTTTGATCCGGGACGTACTCTGCATGAAAACAAGCGCTCAGGCTTCCTGCTCAACAAATGACGAGGGCGGAGCCTTATACCACGTGATACAGAAGCTGTGCCGTGTGATGCTAAAATTAGCAGGAAAAAACAACGGAGAGCACGTCAGGGATGACGAGAAAGTGACAGGAGAAAATCCGTCCCGGTCAAGCGCTTCCCTATACACGTCGAACTCCCGCAGGCACAAAGAACTTACGGAGGCTATCACTTATCACCTGACCAAAGATATGGCTCCATCAACACTGTGCAAAACGAGGGATTTAGGAAAATGATCAACACCCTAGACAAATGCTGCACAGTGCCGTCCCGCAACTATTTTTCTATTGTTGCACTACCTGCTCTGTACACGCAGCGTCGAGCAACGGTGGAGACGGAATTTCAAGCAGTACAACATTTTACGGCAACGACAAAATGTGAGACATTTGTTGTTTTTATGTTTATTTATTGTTTTTATGTTCAGTCTCAACTGTTACGAAGTTGATGTGGAGTTACTAAGTGCAATAAATATTTATACTGGAAAAGAGAATCGTGAGAGAATCGTGATCTCAATTCTAAGCCAAAAAATCGTGATTCTCATTTTATGCAAAATCGTGCAGCCCTACTCCATAGTGATTTAAATAGTCCTCTAATGAGTGAAAGGGCCTTGGTCTGATCACAGGAGGACACAAAGTGAGGAAGAGCTCCTGGTGTTAAGAAAAAAAATCTCTTGTGAATAAGCGAGCAGCCAGAAGTTTACCAAGTGCCCGTGCACTTTAAAAGGCTTTGTTCCTCTGGACGTTACAGGATTCTCCCATGAATTTCACTTCAAAATTCTTTCAGTGTCTCTGTCAGAGGAAAGTTTGACGAGGCGGGTAATATCATGAGTTAGCACACCGGGCAGATGCTGCATATGTGGAGGAATAACATTTGTTATTGATTTTTCTGCACACGTTTTGGAATAACTTGGGCGTGGAAAGTTGAATAGTCGATGCAATTATTTCTTTTCTTCAAATACATCTTCTCTCTTGTTTTTTATCTAGACGGTAAGAAAGATGGACATAGCTTCCACCATCCTGCAATCTGAAGGCCACCAGGTGGCAACAGGTGTGATTGTTAAGAGACTCCCAGTCTTACAGAAGTGTGTCGGGGTGAAAAGGCTTTCTTATGTTCGTCACCCATTATGAGTGACATCACACTAAATAAAAAATGAAGCCTGTTTTATAAACGTTGGTCAGCTGTGGTGTTTTCCACTTGATCATTGGCTAATGACTTACAGTCACAGGCCTGTCCTGTGAATCCACGGGCTCTGCCTCACGTTCTACTTTTAGAAACAACTGAGAGCGTAGTGCTCTATTGAGAAACCAGAGAGGCTTTTAAGACAGGACGGGGCCTGATTGTTCATAAATTTGAGAGAAGAAGGATTTTACCCTGAATTCTGGATTGAACCAACCTGGCTGCAGCATTTTGGATCAAGTCAAGACTTTCAGGGAGTTTTTAGAAGAACCTGAAAATCTGAAACAGGATATTTCTCATTTTAGCAACATTGCACAGATTTAAGACATGCCTGTTGTGAAACCTGACCAATTTATTGCTGACATTATTTGCCAATTATTTGCATTTACAACAACAGTTGAATGAAGAATTTAAAATGTAGAGACACCCTTCAACCATGTTGTGGGTGTCCAAATTGCCTAGTTTGCCCACCAAAGAGGATTGTGCAGCGTCGCTGTTGAAAACACGTACTGTGAATGCTGCAAAGAGAACAACCAGCGGATTCAAGCAGAGTCACGCAGACTGTAAATAAATAAGAGTGCGTAACAAACGTTTTATGTTTCTGCGTCTGAATGAAAAAAATATTGTCTGGTATTTTGAATTCACTCTTGAAAAGGATTTGTGTCGTCTGACTTCATAGGTAAATGCACAGCAATGCAAATATAAATATATAAAGAAGTAGTAGAGGTCCTTGCACTCCGGAGCTCCATGATTCCCTCGAATCAGCCTTTTTTCTTGTGAAATGTCTGTTTGCCATCTCAGCTTCATGTTAAAGAACATTGATTTGAACAGGTTAACAGAAATCTCTTCTTCGGACAGGAGTCTAACCTCGTGGTGGAATTAAAGCTCGTTTTCTAATATGCTCTGTTTGCTGGTTCAGACTCCTGTTGCACCACCGCAGCCCAAATCTATAATTCACTTTGCCTTTACTGGGCCAACATGGCCCAAGAGTATTTTCCTTTGGTGAGGCCGTGTGAAGGAGAGTGCGCTCTCCCTGTGAGAGCCCCTTCACTCGAGCTTTTGTTTGATGGAAAATCTCATGCCTCAGAGAATCCACGTCTCGCAGACAGCTGCTCGAGCGTCCTGCAGTGCGCTGGCCTCCACATGGGTCTGGCTCGCATCGCCGCGCATCTGCTTTGATTGTTGTTACATAACTTGGCATTTGGTCCTCTGCGTTCCTACCCCTGCCTGCTTTCAGCCCCCCTTCACCTTCCCCTCAGAAAGCACCTCGTTGTATTCCTCTCTACCTTTATCCACTGTCCTCTGAACATCGAGCACTTGCCTGTCCCCCTCTGTCTCTGCTCTCGACGTCATGTCTTGCAGGGTAATATTTGACCCCTCGTTTTGTTTCTGTACTTCTGATTGTTGAGTAAGTCAGTGATTCCACACCCGAGTCTTTGACAGCTCGGCCTGGATTTGACACATTGACAATGATTTAAAGAATAATCATGTAAAGTTTGGGTCAGTAGAAAAGTCTCAAACTAAAATAAAGACAAAACAGGCTCTTAAAATGTCTTCAATGTCCTGTTGCTTCTTGGTGTTCAAATTGAAGTGCGATTACTTTTTGAAGTTGTCACATTATTCATTCTGCATCGTTCTTCTTTGGTCGTCACACACACTGTCATTTTAAGACATAGTGATGTGGTGTGACACACTAATGTGTCATCTTCTACTGGTCCTCTGTAGGGCTGGGTACCGCCACTGATTTCTAGAATCGATTCGATTCGATTTGAATCTGGGAAATTTTGCCTCACACAGTCAGAAATATTATAATTCAGATCAGTACATTTACATATTTTTGTATCTATAAGAAGGAAGCTGACACTTTCCAGACTTTACCAAAGGTGTGAGCATCACAGCGAGGCCTTTGTGTCAAAGTAGCTGAGGATAAACACAGAAACACATGAAGGAGATTTTCCTGTTCTGGGATTTTATAAAAATATTCTGCAGTAGATCAAAAACGAAAGAAAACCATTAATCAACATATGAACATCACCTCTGAAGTTACAGCAGTTTTATTACAGACACAGCGTTTTGCATTTTGCATCATTTTAAAAAGTATAAATTTGTTCAGTATTGAACGGCAGAAATGAGGTTTTCTTTTCGGAAGTAAGTAAAAGAAAAAAAACAGCGGCTGACAGCCTGTAAACAACGGCAGACTTGTGCGTAACAAGCAAGCGAATAATGAAGAAAACAGATTTTTAGACGGGAAACTGTTCGAGAGAGAGAGAGAGAGAGAGAGAGAGATGTGCATGAAGTGAGATTTTATCCTGGTGGAAGCAAAACAGTAAAAGTCAGAGTGAATCCATGACGATGTTTATGTGAAGCGTAGTTTGGATCTTCTTTGGCTGCTGGTTCGGTCAATATTGTTTGGAGAGACATCAAACTAACAGCTTTAGAATCAGTGAAAAAAGGGCGTGAACACAAAGCTCGACCCGCCGACACATCAGAGTCAGCGAGCTGTCGGCTTTCAGCCCCGACCGTGCCCGTGCCGTCGGTGAGAAAGTCACATCTCACTGATTCTGATGCGTCGGCGGGTCCGAGCTTTGTGTTTACGTCTCTGTGCAGAGTCTGTGCTCCTGCTCTCATTTACTGTTACTGTCGATTATTAAAACCCAGCCTAGTCCTTTGGAAGTGTAACAGCAGCAGAGACAGCCTGATGACTACATATAAAACAACTATTCAGTAGTCATCATAGCCATGAGTAATGACATACTGCTGCAACAATCAAAAGTATAGTTTATAGTATAACAGCAACTACATGAGGATGGTGATATTTTGGTTGGTGCTGTAATCTAACCTCATTCATTTCATTGAGGTCATGCACTTCCTCAGCTCCTAAAATGTGTCTGTTTACAGTGTTTTTCTGTTGATTGCTGATTTAAGTGAAGTGAAAACCAGATACGTGTCAGAAAGTTGGGGAGGAGGGCAGTGAACACGAAGGCGAGATAAGCCCTGACTCTCGCTGTTTCTGATCTGTGTTGGAAGGAAAGCTAATCCTTGCACACCTACAGAACTGAACCTCCACCAAAGGATGTCTGTGAATACAGAGCAGGCGAAGACACTCCCGGGCGGCAGCGAGCTCACGGCTACACCTGCTGAAGCTAACAGCCAACAGAAGAGCCTAACTGGTCTCCGACCCGGACCAAATGCAACAGCTTGTAGAAAGAAAATCAGTTTTAGCCGTCTTGGCCTGAGCTGAACTGAACAGTGATTTAATTTGAGCTGCTGTGAGGGAATGTGGTGTGATTGAGTTATAACTGATTTATAATAAACAACAGCTTTGTGTCATAAAGTGAATACAAGAAAGGAAAATCTTTTCATGAGTGTTTTTCTATTTTCTCTGTGGCTCAGGAGGCCGGTGGTTTGATCCCTGACCCTCCCAGTCTGCTTGTCAGTGTCCTCGTGCTGATACAGAACCAGAGTTTCTCCTCATGCGTTGCCTGGAGTGTGTGAATATGTGAGAAACTGGTACCTGTAGACTCAGAGCTCCTGAAGTAGCAGCCCTTTAACCAGATTCCTTGTTTTATCTGTCAAAAGTCTAAAATCCACAGACATGTGTAATTAGTCGTGCACCTGACCAGCAGCTATACGGTATATCATTTTTACATTGTTTGGTTAAGGTTTAAAAAGGATCTTGGAGAATATCCAAAGTATATGTTCATTCACAGCGATCTGTTTCTTTTACCGGTAGAAAGGACTGGCGCGGTAACACTACTCTTTTCCAAACGGAGGCATTTATTTATGGCTTTTTGTCTCTGCAGGACACGCATCCTTGGGATAAAGAGGAATTCCAACATGGGGGTGAAAACCTTCACCCACAGCTCGACCTCGCACAGCCAGGAGATGCTCGAGAAGCTCAACGCTTTGCGCAACGAGGGTCATTTATGCGATGTCACCATCCGAGTCCAAGACAAGCTCTTCCTGGCCCACAAAGTGGTTCTGGCCTGCTGCAGTGAATTCTTCCGCTCCAAACTGGTGGGCCGGCCAGAGGAGGAGGACAAGTTTGTGTTGGACCTTCACCACGTGACGGTTAGCGGTTTCGCTCCCCTGCTGGAGTACGCCTACACGTCGACTCTTTCCATCAGCACGGAGAATATCATCGACGTCCTGGCAGCTGCCAGTTACATGCAGATGTTTGCTGTGGCTAGTACGTGTTCGGAGTTCATGAAGTCAAGTATTCTGTGGACTCCGGGTAACAACAATAACAACAACAACATGGGAGCGGATAAACCTCACGAATCGGCACCGGAGAGCGCCTCGTCAAACTGTGCCCTGACACCGCTGGATGGCAGCGTGTCGCCGGTGTCTTCCGATTGCAGCGTGATGGAAAGAAATGTTCCCATCTGCCGCGAATCGCGAAGGAAACGCAAAAGCTTTGTGTCGATGGCTTCCCCCGAGAGTCCGCTCAAATGCACTACACAGATGGTCACCACCTCCCCTCAGATCCCCAACCCATCGCCCTCGTTCTCAGACAGCGCAGCCCAGCCCGTGGAGTCCTCCCTGGCCTTCCCCTGGACTTTCCCTTTCGGTATCGACCGGAGGTTTCACTCGGACAAATCGAAGCTGCCGGAGAGCCCTCGCTGTTTGGAGCAGGGAACCCCGGGGACCTCGGAGGTAGTGGTTGGCCGTCGGCTCAGCGACTTCCTAACGTGCGAGAGCTCAAAGACGGTGTCTTCACCTGTCGCAGCGGAGGAGGAAGATGTAAGGGTGAAGGTGGAGCGTCTCAGTGACGAAGAGGTCCAGGAAGCATCGTCACAGCCAGTCAGTGCCTCTCAGAGCTCGCTGAGTGACCAGCAGACGGTGCCGGGGAGCGAACAGGTCCAAGAGGAGCTCCTCATCAGTCCACAGTCCTCCTCCATAGGTGACCGTCTTCGTCCTACCTTCACGGTGCATTGTTGTATCATATGTGCGCCGATTATATTTGGTTAAAACGTTCGGCTTAGATAAAACTTCGATGTGCATATTGTGTTTCTCACTGGTGTAACAGGGCTGTGTCCTGACCCACTTAAGACGGCGCTGCTTTGCAAAGTGTGCAGTCAAACCTGCCTCGCCCTGCTCCCAGAGCTGCCTCCCCACCCACTGGATTTTTATTTGTATTGTCTCAGTGGAAAGTTTTATTGTCCACTGGTCCAAATTCAGCTTGAAAGGCTTTTCTGCCTTTCCATAAATAAAAAGAGGAAATGGAAACATTCGTCATTTTTTCCTAAACTGTTTAGTGGCACAGTGCTTTGTTATCCAGCAGCATCAATCCCGAAGCAGGGGATTAGCCTTCAAAGAGTGTATTAGTCTAACCGTGTCCAAGATGTCATGCTTTAGGCTTTATTTTCAGTCGACAGCTACCGTGAGTCATTTTCTTCCCTCCGTCTTCCCAGGCTCGATGGATGAGGGCGTGTCAGAGGGCTTACCGTCAATGCAGAGCACCTCTAACGCTGGAGGACATGCGGAAGATGATGAGAGGTATCGTGATTTGTTGAAACTCGCTGTGAACCAATCATAAAGTAGGAAAGAACATATAGACGCGGCTCTCGCGACTGAACGTCTGGGCCACACCTGGTTAGATAATAAAGACGTCGTGTTTGCACGGTAATCTAAAGAATGGTCGTTGTGTGATGCGTGTTAGCACGCTCCTCAGTGTGGCGCACATCGCTGTCGTCACTAATCACACGACACATATAAACACATATATACTTGGTTAGGGTCGTGCTTTCTGTTAACTCCTTATATTATAACCAGCAGATGCAACAACGGTACTTGTAGGTGCACGCACATGCTTGTTCATGCTCACACTTATGCTACGTCGTGCATGTCGAGTTGTTACCCTGATCCGCTGTCAACACTGTTAAAATAGAAGAAGGGCATTTTGATGACAGATTAGAGCTCTATACTGTAGACTGGGACTGGACTGCATCAATGACTAGTCCTCTGTTTGTGTTTCAGGTTGGAAGGTATTCAGTATCCGTACCATCTCTACATCAGTCCTTCAACACGGCCTGGCACCAACGGCCCTGACCGGCCCTTTCAGTGTCCGACCTGCGGAGTCCGGTTCACACGCATTCAAAACCTGAAACAGCACATGCTCATACACTCCGGTAGGTGAGATATGAAAGCAGGTGCATCACAAGATTCTTCATATATGACTGCGCAGCACCACGCCCCTCTGAAGTAAACAAAAATGTTGCAGCCTTTGTTTTCTGAGACATTTTTTGAGACGTTGTCTTTTTACTTGGAGACAAGAAGAACAACTGGGTTAATACATTTCTCGGTTGTGAAGTTGCTAATGAAGATTTTAATAAAAAGGTTAAACGATACAAGTTGCTGCTCTTGTAAATGCCTCAGGAAACAAAGGAGACTTTCAAGGAGACTCTGATCTAAAAAACCTTAGCAAAGGCTTTTTGTGATCTCACACGCGTGGACACAAACACTTGTGTAATGCTAATGTACAGATCAGCAAGCGTGGTTTTGTCTCTTTTTCCAGGCATTAAACCTTTCCAGTGTGACCGCTGTGGGAAAAAGTTCACACGGGCCTACTCCCTAAAGATGCATCGGCTGAAGCACGAAGGTAAACGCTGTTTCCGGTGCCAGATTTGTAGCGCCACATTCACGTCCTTCGGTGAATATAAGCACCACATGAGGGTCTCCCGACACATAATCCGCAAGCCGCGGATTTATGAGTGCAAAACGTGCGGCGCCATGTTCACCAACTCTGGCAATTTAATTGTACACCTGAGGAGTCTGAACCATGAGGCATCCGAACTAGCAAACTACTTCCAGAGCAGGTGAGGAGTCCGGGGGCGCCGCCCCCATCTTTACTCAGATCTCACCTGGATGAGAAAAAAGTTGAGTTTAGATTCTAACAGAAGGCTCGTTGTCGTGACTTTGGCTTTGTACAACTGTTTTTCAGATGATTTGAATGCTTAGATCAAGGGTGTCTGTATTTACTGGGGAACTTTAACTGCTTTGACACAATTGTTTTATATTTTGGGAATAAGGATTATCTGATGAGTTGAATGAAAACGTCATGACCGCTCTGATAACTGTGGTGTAAATGTGAATACTGATAATGAGGCCTTGTCCACAGCACTTTGGCCTCTGTTTGTTTCGGTCACTGCTGTGAGCACTGTGTGCTGTGGCAGGTGTGGAAACCCTTTTCCACATGATTCAAAACATGGGAAAACTGGGAGTCGTGCCCCGTAACTGGTCCCATGAAATAAAACAGAGAATATCATTTCAAGTTTCTCTTTGAATAAACAACAGTCATTCAATTACATGCATATGCTTGTAGATGGGGCTGCCACAAATTATTATTCTGATACTCAACTAATCAGATCCATTGGACGTAAAACGTCCAGCTGACTGCACCAGCAGCATCTGCTCTATCATTAGCTTACAGCTGGAAGTGTTTAAGGTGCTCACTAAAAATGAAAACAGATGATAGTTTATTAACTTTTAATGAAATTTGCAGATTGTTTCAGTGAAGTTTAATAAACTCCTTGCTATCTAAAATATAACAGGACACTGGAGTAAAGTCTCGACCGTCTCACACTTCTGATGATCAGCTGTCTGCTGATGTTTATTCAGCTGTGTAAAAACTTTAATCTCAGCCAAACCGATTTACCCAGGAACAAATAAAACACTGAAAAAGCCAAACAACAACATTCATAATAAGAGTAATATTAAAACTAAGTAGCTGCCGCCATTGTTGGAAACTGGAACTGGCTGAGCTGCGCTGTGAATTCTGCCATTTGTCGGCCGCATTTGGAGGAGTCTTTGAATTTGGACATCCTTTGTCGCGTCGCTGTGGCATCATTGGCTTACAAATGCAGCCGCAGGAGGATGTGTCCTCTGAATTTGGACACAGCTACGATACCAGACACAGCTTCTTCTTCTTCTTTGGTGTTTAACGGCAGCTGGCGTCCTTGTAGATGCAGTGCTGCCATCTTCTGTTTCAGTCCGTTATTACACTCTTAAATCAACGATTTTGATAGTCGACATAATTGTGACTAGTCGACTAATCGTGGCAGCCCTAGGTGGGATGCTAATAATAGTAGCCTTGTGAGCTGGGTGTAGCAGCAGAGGAACCAGTCCCCCAGCTGCTGCAGGCTCCGGTTGGAGTTCATCACCAGCTCACTTTGGAAAACGCTGCTGGTAGTTTAGTTACCGTTCGACTGGCCCAGCTTATGCCACACTAAGCAAACAGTTCCTGGCTGTAGCGTTGCATTTACTGCACACGAATGGTCTCAAGCTTTTCATTTAAGTGTCAGTAAAGAAAGTGAGTGGAGACATTTCCCAAAATGTCAAACTGTTTCTTTAACATTCACCACTGAGAGGAAATTACAAATTAGGGCTGAACGATTATGGAAAATAATCTAATTGCGATTTTTTGCCCCAATATTGCGATTGCGATGCGATATGCGATTATTTTTTAAGGTCTTTGTCTTCTGTATTATTAAACAAAGACAAGCAATACATCATATAGTATGGCCAATACTATATTACATTAATTTTAAACTGTTCTTTCCTGGAAGACAGACCTCTGTTATGATGACATGAGGTGATGCATGAATTGATGACTGACATTTTTATTTAACTTCTTCAATCACAACAGTATATTTGAACATACACAATAGTTTATTTTTAGCTTACAAACATCTGAGCATAAAGTGCTGACAAGGAACCCTGGTGTAAACATTAAAATGAAAGTCAGTACAATGTGCAGATTGCAGAAATATACATAAACAAAATCAGTGGCTTTACCACACTCAGTTTTTCGACATCTGTGAACTACTAGACAGTCATTCAATTAAAAAATAATATTAAATAAATAAAACTAATAAATAAAAAATACACACATCTTACTGATCTCTGCAGTCAGTAACATTACACATAAAGTGCAAACATAATAGCAATTGTATAAACACACACACAAACACGCCTTTAAAGTTTAAAGGCGTGAAATTGGACGGTCTAGTTCTGATTAGCGTCACCGCTGTCTCGGTGGAGTTTAATAAACTCGGCCGTCTGCTTCTTGCTATCTAAAATATAACCAGACACTGGCGTAAATTCTCGACTGTCTCATACTTCTGTTTAATAAGTTTTCTGTTTGACGTTTAGTCAGCTGTGTGAAAACCAAGGAGGAACCCACCCGGGGGATTAATAAAGTTTTATTTTATCTAATCTAATAACTTTAATCTCAGCCAAACCGATTTACTCACGAACAAACAAAACACTGAAAAAAGCCCAACAATAACATTTTTAGGTTGTCTAAGTGACTTATATATTACGTTTAACCCGAGCAGCGAAACTCCGCGGTGATCTGAAAATGATGTGCCGGGAGTTGTGCCGTTCTCGGCCGCATCAGTAACCCTCGAGCTCCCGGCTAGCTGTCGAGCTGGTGGGTAGCAGACGCCTCTGAAAACGTCGAAGCACTTTTGCAAATATGCGATATCTTGATAAACCGAGCAGATATTTGATGTTTACACAACTACTTTCTCGCCTGAAAATATGTTAAAAGTTTATTTTGTGACCCTGAAAGATTAGTATGAGTAATTTTAAAACTCAGTAGCGGCCGCCATTGCTGGAAACTGGAGTTTGGCTGGGCCGCGCTATGAATTCTGGGATATGGTAGTAATTTGGACAGCCTTCGGCGCGTCGCTGTGACGTAATCGGTCTACAAATGCGGCCTCAGGAGGATGCAGCCCATGAATTTGGACATGTCCAGAGTATAATCGCAGCCTTTGCGGTTAGAAAATTGCACTTGATCATGTCGCGATATTATCGCAAATGCGATATATCGTTCAGCCCTATTACAAATACCTCAAATTTGTTTCAGCTCTGACTGAAAGATTTCCAGAAGTAAGAGGATGAAGTGAAGTATCGAGAGTACAAACAAGAACTTACTGAGTTTCCTGTAGTGCCCACCTCTGAACTGTAGGTGGCAGCACCATACTTCGCCAACGCTTGAAGGGCCACTACTGTGTCCTGGGGGCCACAGACGGATTAGAAATGTTGTTAGCACAGGTTCAGAGTTCACCCTCCTTTAAGGTTAAACGTGGTCTAACTGACCTGTGTGGAAGAGAAACCGCCAAAGGGGTTCTGCTGCTGAGTGAGCCAGCGCACAATGGCAGAAGAGTACTCCAAGTCAAAGCCTGGCATGGAGGGACCGGACAGCAGAGCCAGCAGCACGTAGGAGGTCATCTCCACCTCCAGAGAGTCCAGGCCTTTCCCAGAAGCCCCTGCTCTCTTCCAGTGACGGGTGCCTCCTGCCAGCCAGGACAAATAAAGGACCAAATAAAGGACACGTCTGCAGATATCCCAGTGTACGCACGACATCTGTCACACGGCTCACACACACAAACAGACGACCACATTGGCACTCATCACCAATGAACCTAACCCCACGGTGCATTCGTTTTGGATCGGACATTTGTAAAGTCTGATTAGATGTGACAATGAACCAAAGAGGAACCTGTTAGGGTGAAGCTGGTTTCTGCAAGTTCCTGCTCCTATTTAAGACTTTCACGATTATGCAGATGACACCTAAATGTATCTACAAAAGCTCAGTCACACTATGTCTCAAGAAACACAGCCTTTCCTTTCTAATACAAGGTTGGAGGTGTTAGTATTTTCTAGGGCTGCCACGACTTATGACGATTATGTCGACTATCAAAATCATCACGACTGATTTAATAGTCGACGCGTCGTTTGAAGCTTTGTAAGATCCCAAAAGACGCAGGAATAATAGCAGGATTTGAGAGTGTAATAACGGACTGAAACAGAAGATGGCAGCACTGCATGTACAAGGATGCCAGCTGCCGTTAAACACCACAGAAGAAGAAGCTCTGTCCCAGAATTCATAGCGCGGCCCAGCTCAGTTTCCAACAATGGCGGCAGCTAGTTAGTTTTAATATTACTCTTATTATTCTTTCTGGGTCACAAAATAAACGTTTAACATATTTTCAGAATGTAGCTGTGTAAACCTCAAATATCTGCTCGATTTATCGAGACATCGCATATTTGCAAAAGTGCTCCAACGTTTTCGGAGACGTCTGTTACCCACCAGCTCGAAAGCTAGCCGAGAGGTCGAGGGTCACTCGAGCCGGCGAGAACGGCAAATTTAAGATAACTTAAAAATGTTACTGTTTGGCTTTTTCAGTGTTTTATTTGTTCCTGAGTAAATCGGTTTGGCTGAGATTAAAGTTTTCACACAGCTGAATAAACATCAAACTGACAACAGTGTGAGACGGTCGAGACTTTACTCCAGTGTCCTGATATATTTTAGATAGCAAGGAGTTTATCCAACTTCACCGAAACAATCTGCAAACTTCATTAAAAGTTAATAAACTATCATCTGTTTTTATTTTTAGTGAGCACCTTAAACACTTCCAGCTGTAAGCTAATGATAGAGCAGATGCTGCTGGTGCAGTCAGCTGTAATTTTAACATCCAATGGATGCACGATCTGATTAGTCGACTATCAAAATAATAATTTGCGGCAGCCGTAGTTTGACAGTCTGCACATGTGCAGCTGCAAGATCGACGGCACTGACACGTTTGAAAGAACATCCATGGAAACCATGTGATGAAAGCTCGGTGTCACTTTGGCTCAGGCAGCACCAGTTTCTGTATCTCGTATGTTTGCCTGTACCAAACGTTCATGTAAAGGATGAGTCCACCAATCCCACACACTGAATCAGTGCTGTTATTACACCAATGACTGAGTCAGATGAAGGTGCATCACAAAGATGATGAATTTATTAACAAATTTAAACTATGCTGTAACTACAGAAAAACACTCTAAACATGTTTCCTTATTTACGATAGAGCGTGCTGTCATAGAAGGCCTGTTATCCCTGTTTTACTGTCTGCGTTATATTTACTGTACAGTGATTGTGCAATTAAGCTGAAGCCTCAGGCTTTGGGTTGCTCTAAACATTTAGTTTCTGACAGTTTTTCCACTTTTGGCTCAGTATGATGTCAGTAAATATGGTCGTCTCAGGCACGCCGTCGCTGTTTAAACCCAGTGTTTATGAGGGAGAGCCAATCACGCCAACGTTTACCTAAAGAGAGGGCGATGACGCCGTCTGTTTCCAAACGCTCAGGAGCTGCAACAGTTTACGATGTTTTTCTTTCAGTTGTAAAATACTGAAAGTTACCCCTGAAGACGTTTTCAATCTGCTACCATGTGAAAGAAATACAAGCAACAGACCTTACACGTGTGACCCTGATGATGGAACATGTGGAGTAGCTTTTAGCTTTTAGCGGCCCGATTATGAGTTTCCTGGTTATCTGGATGCTGAAGGTGGACAAAGTTTCAAAGGAGTTTGATGTACTGTGCAAAAGTCTTGAGCAGATTTCTTTATATATCTTTTCTGCTAGGAAAATAGGAGATTGTTACAGTGACTTGCTGAGCTTCAGGAACATTTCTCCATTCTTCTGGAAGGACATCCCAAAGCTCTTATTTTGACTGCATTTCGTTCCCTGCTCTCTGAAGATGATCCCACACTGCTTCACGGAGCTCTGGGCTCCCACTGGTCCTCGGTGTGGTTTGTCTAAGCTTTTACTGCATTGGCAGGATCTTTGTCACGCTGAAGAACGACGCTGCTGCCGAGCAGAGGCTTTCCACATGGTGGATAAAATCTGATGGTGCTTTTCTGCATTTATGGTTCCATCAATTATGGCAAACTCCTCAACACCACTGACTCAAACATGTTTCACTGATAGGCTCTAGCAGCCTATCTATAAGTGCCTAAACTGGTCCCTGGGTGTTAGCACTGATTCATCTGTTGAGTTTGGGCCTTTTAACGCTGGAATGATTCAGCTCAATAATAACCAAAAGAAGCGGCACAGAAAAAAGTCAGCCTGAGGGTGGCTCAAGACTTCTGCACAGTACTCCAAAGCTCAGGCTTCGGACCATCACGGACAGGTTTTAAACCGAGCTGTTTGTGCTGTTGCACAGACAATCCCTAACCCTAACGTGGTCGTCTCAGGCACACGGCTCTCTCTTCAAATCGTCTGTTTCCGAGCAGCCACCAATCAGAAGAGGGAGAGTGGTCTTGTTCCACATAGAGGACTAACGGCAGCACAGTGGGATAAATCTTTAACTTAAATATTAATAGAACTTGTTGGAGATTAGTTTCAGGTTTTTCAGCTCTGTTGGCTGCAGACCCACTGCCCCTCGATAGTCTCCTCCGTTGGCTCGGTGTTACCATCGGGATAAAGTCTATAAATACCCAGACCTCATCCCGAAAGTAGCCGCAGTGTCATCGGTACATTTTTGGTCTACTGGTGGTCACAGTGACAGAGAGCTCATCTCCATGGGGAGACACGTGGACATATGTTCTGTGTATTACAGTATATGTATATACAAGTATTTTACAGTGTGTTTTTGTGAAAATCACATGTGCAGTTATTGTCGGGTGACGGGGAACTTAACGTGTTCTCTTGGTCCACGCAGTGATTTCCTCGTGCCCGACTACCTGAGCCAGGTACAGGAGGAGGAGGAGGCGCTGGGAGTCCAGTACGAGCTGGAGGAGACCCAGCATCATCCGGTCTACCCGGGCAGCACCTCCGCTTCCACCACCACCCCCGCCTCGTCCTCCTCCTCAGTGCAGATGCCCGTCATCTCCCAGGTCTCCTCCTCCACCCAGAATTGTGAGAGTTCCTCTGGCTTCCTGTCACCTGAGCCCCTGGATCCCCTGGAAGCCCCAGCCTCCCCGAAGATGGACGCCGATGACACGGCGCCCATGACAGAGGAGACCAAGATGGACAACAGCGTTGGTGGCAGTTCCCCAGAGGTGTTTGAAGAAGAGCAGCAGCAGCAGCAACATGCTCGGGCCAAGGAGGTGGCTTCCATTACCATAAAGTGATTCGAGTCTTCTACTTGCCCATTATGTCTTATTTTGCAGTCATGTCATATGGGAATATCGGTTGGGACGACTGGATGTTGCCGCCTCATCGTGTGAAACTGTCAGGACGCTGCGATTGAAGTTTTCTGATACTTCGACTGACTGGCGTTTCTCTACGCAGATGCTGAACACCTCACCAAACCCAGCAACTCAGTGTCAGCTGTTGTTGTTGTTGTGGGGTTGTTTTTGTTTCAAATATAATATTTCATAAACCTTCACTGTTGATGTGAGATTTCAGTGGGTCAGAAGATCTCGCTCGAAATCCAAGTTTTTTTTATGAGTCACTTAAAGGAGGAAGGTTGTTTTTCCCATATGACGTGAATGCAGCACAAGCTAAAGTCATTTCTGTCTTAGCCAATTCGAGGTCTGTTAAATCGAAGCCTTGCTGTACTTTTGGAAAGTGCCTGAGAGTTCCCATTTTAACAAAGTACCGTGTAGAGAAAGAAAAGCTCTTTGCTTTGCCAACAGTGACAAATCAAGTCTTTGGAAAAAATGTTTGTATTCATTTGTAGTGCTGATGCTAGTTTGTATTGGCAGAGACTGTGTTATTCCTTTAGTGCCGTTGCTATAGGCAAACTGTTAAATGTCAATATTATCTATATTGCAATAGCTTGTACTGTAGTTTTACTATTTGAATGCTGTGAATGTTGGTTGTTGTGAAATGATATGTCAGGTGTGTGTATGTGCATTTCTTTGATCAGTATGAACACATTTCATTTTTTGAAATTACTTGACAAAGTATTCCCGAACACATCTGTGCAGTATACGATTTTCCTGTTTAGACTTCGTGACGTCAAATATCTCAAGATTGGATCGGCACTAGAGCGACTTTTATTTTGTAATCCAACGAAATGGATACAAATCGAGACTGAAAAAATCACATTGTTACTTTGTCGTCAACGACTGCAGTATTATATATTCCCAAATGTGATATGGCAATGTAGCATCCCAGCCTTCTTTCCAAAGGCAGTTCATTGGATAGATGTTCACGTGGCTCAGCAGGTGCGTTGGACACTGCATCCTGACTATTGGAGCGATGTTACACTGACAGCGTGATTTTCTTTGCAGCTCTGTGGGACTCTGAGCTCAACCAGGATTTAGTTTTTTTCTTTCTAGTTGTTACAAAGGGGACGATTCCCTGACTACCATTAACACTCACTGAGCAGTTTACTGGGAACACGTAAACAGTGGCACACATCCGCTACATCCCCTGTAACAACGACCACTGTATAAGCTTTGTAACAACAGCTTATGGATACACGTGGCAGTGAATTACACCGAGCGGTGACCTGCAGGTGGCAATGCTAAAAACTGCAGTTCCTCTAATGGCCACTGGGGGCCGACTGTGGAAGCTTGTTAATACGCAGCAACTCACATATATGGGTGTTGACCTTGGTGCATTCAATTCATTTGTATGTGACCAACATGACAGGCTGTGTGCCAGAGCCACAAAGAAGCTCGTGTTTCAGAGTTTTATCAGAAACATCAAACTTTGCTCCTGTTGATGATTAGCTCTCCACCCTTTCATCAGTAACGTTGTGCTGGCTAACGTCGAGACTCTGAACTCTAAAACTAATATGTGACGTCACAGTAACGAGGAGTATTTTTACATTAACTGTTAAACTGCTCAGTGAGTGTACAGTTACTGTAGCCCAGGAAGCAGGAGTGACCCAGTGTGATCACGAGGCTGTCGAGTGTTAATGTGATAATGTTGTTTTGAAGTAACCCGTCTGCTAACCGTGAGTTGAACCTTTGGAAATGTTACCCACGCAGGCCGTTCTTCGTGTTACTGATTATTTTAAATGTGGATTTTCGGGTCAGACTTTCTGTTACCCGCATTGTGCCAACGGGCTTGTGATTCTGTTGCGCCTGAACTTTGAGTCGAATGCTACTGACGGCAGCTGGGTTCTGTGCTTACGTTCACACGCGCCCCCAAAAGTCGTACAAACAGCTCACTCCAGCAGGGTGCACGAGCTCGATTGTAAACGTGAGGATGAATACTGCTGAGAATCCAATCAGAGCCGTCTTAAGAAGCAGCGGTGTCGCCTCGTGCCATCCGTTCAGCCCTTTTTTAAATGTCGTGCCATTTGCCCTTTTTCTCTGGGTGCAAACCGAGCTTTTTCCTCTAGGACCAAATGTTCTCTCTCTTATTGGGGATTTGCCGTGGCAATCAGTACTTGCACATATTAAAAGAAAGAGATAATCATTCAAGCGGTCCATGTTATTTAGCTGAGGGGTCCTGCTGTTCTGCCCTTTACAACACTGTATGATGTTGTGCGTTGAAGAGGCTAGCCTTAGTAAGTGGACCTATTAACTCTAGTTGCACAATTTCAGAATTGAAAAAAAAAGACAGAGTTTTCTATTCTCCACGTGTGTGTCACGCTTTTCATCTGTTGTGTTGGTGTGTGTATTCAGATCACCTTTTTTATAATGAAATGCTGCTGTTTGTCGAAACGCAAAGTGCCCAAAATATTTTTGTGAACCAATGGTGTGCAATAAATGGACCGGTGTCGTTTTAAAGGTTTTCGTTTTTAAAAATATACATATATATATATATATATATATATATATATAAAATATAAATATATGAAAAAGAAAATAAGAATGTATCATTTTGTTTCAATCTAATGTGACTGAATGAAAGCGAGCCCGTTTGATCTGTGAACATCTGTAAGCTTTGACATGAAACGACTGGCTGTGTCCAGCTCCTCTGTGTTTGTTTGGGAAGGCTGCATGTTCGTGTCGTTCCGTGACGTGAAAGAGAGCATGTGCTGAGTTGGTGGTATGTTCTGTCAAGGCCTTATTTTGTAGCCGACTCTTCATCCGATCTGTTGTTCAGCATGCCCTCTTCTTCTTTTCTGTACGTTATCCCTTTTTTATGTGCAATGTTTCAAAAGATATCTTGATTATACGAGTACACTTGATGTTGTATATGTTTTCCAGTCCATACCATTTATTTAAAAGTATGAAAATAATAAAAAACAAAAAGTACCCCCCGAACTGGTAGCTCTTCATAATGGCATATATATATATTTTTGGTGATTTTTCTATTCTGGTTGCTGTTTCATGGCATCTTTGGATATTCTTGTTAAATGTGAATAGAACAGCTTAGCCTGGGAGTGGGCGGGGCCTTGGTAGTCTTCACTTTGTGACTGTCTGCAATGTGTGTGTATATATATAAATATCCAGTATATACACTCATACTATGTTGCATATTCTTTATACTGTAGGCAGCCTGATTACAACCTGCTTTGAGACAGATTGTTGTACTTTGTGTCTTTGATATTGTATTTAAACTGTAGTTTGGAGAACCTGTACAAAAACATCCCAGATAGTAATGCAACCTGCACACACTGTATCCGGGGAACTGACGTTTGTGGTGGTGTTGAGTGTTTTAACTGGATCATATTCCACAGTTGGCTGTTAAAAACTGACGAGACCACTCTGTATTTAAGAGTTTATGGTTGTTCTCAATCTTTGCTAGTGTTCTGGCTTTGCAGTCCTGTTGTTCTTAAAAATAGTTGTTTTGTAAAAGTTTAAAATGTAAATAAAAAAATCAAAGTCAGAAAGATTGTCACTGAACTTTGAGGATTTATTTCGGAGTGTGTGGAGTAACACGCCAGGGTTGTTGGCCCTGCCGTTGTCAGGCTCTGTCCACTTAACCTGGACCCCGTCAAGACGGACATTTTTGTGTTATCAAGCAGTCACAGATACAGACAAGTACAGATAAGACAGTATTAGGAAAATATAGCGACAGCTTCTACAGACAACGAAACCACTTCATGTTTTTAAAGTTGAAGCCACTTAAAAGCTCCCAAAGAAAACACACCAGCAAAAACACGGTGCTTGTAAATCAAGACAATCTGACTGATTACAATGTTTCTTCCATTCATTTCATCTTTTTTATGTGACAGTTTTAGCATTTGTTCTCTTAGCTGCGGCTGTGCTTAACAGTCTCATAGTGAAGAACCGATAAAGCCTGAACTGAGACAGAGGCTTAGTCTAACTACAGATTTGACAATTCGGTTCAACTCAGTTTTATTTTGCGCCAAATCACAACAGCAGTCACTTCAATGTTCTTTACATTATAAGCCGCTGCAATAATACAGAGAAAATCCCAACAGTCAGATGAAGAAGCGGGAAGGAAGAAACCTCCAGCAGACCCAGGCTCAGGGAGGAGCACACCTGCTGCTACTCGATGGGCGGAGGGGAGGAAGAGAGCCAGAGGTTAATGATAACTAATGATTAAATGCAGAGTGGTGTATAAACACTTATTGAGTGAAAAGAGGTGGAGAAGTGAAGAAGAAACAGTGTGTGCATCAGTGCATCATGGGAAGCCCCCAGCAGAGCACTTCGCTCTAATAGGGGTCAAACCACTAACCTTGTAAATAGCAGGTGCTGCTCTGCCTCCTGCTCAGGGTAACACTGCCGGTGGTATGAAGTTACCTCGATAAGCTCAGACCCTGTTTGTGGTGCTTCTGGTCGGGCATTTGCAAATCTGCCCATACAAATATCAACCAGTACCTAAGAATACTTACAAAACTGAAATGAAACCAGCCTATGAAACAATCTGCTATTGCGAAATATATAAACAAACAAACTTCCCACTTCAGAGGACCCCACAGAAGTCATCGTGCGCTGTCACAGTGAGCAGCCTGCGAGCCATTCAGCTGCTATTTCATTCTTTTGATTGTGTTGATGAAATGCGAGATCTTCCACTGTCTGCCTGGAGGACGGCTGCCACCAGAGCTAAGTGCTGTGTTTTTGTTTCATTTATAACAAAAAGCCACAGCTGCCGTCAAAGCCAACAACTGTGGGAGGCGGCGTTCTCTGTGTGGCAGACGAGATGCTGCAAAATGAAAAGACTTCAGTGGATTGTTGTTCCACCTTGTCAGCTCCATCTGGCCAGTGTGCACGCGTCGCAGGCCGTCTGCAGTAACCTTTAGGGTAGAAGTGATCGACTGGCTTCAAACCCACGGTGCTCCGGGTTTACACACCTGTGCAGAAGAACGCACCACTTGTTTATGTGGACCTATACTGAAGCATAATGGATGTTTACTGCTGTGGGAGACGAGAATGTGAAACAGTCAAAATGTCCACCTTTAACCAAACGTGCTGCCTGAACCTTGAACAAAGAATTTCAGTGGAAAGTTTCATTTGTGACGGGCTGCAAACTTAAACCTGCTCCGTTTACAAGCTGCTTTCATGAAGTCGAATTAAAACTGAAGAACCAACAAACAGCAGCCAAACCACGAAGAGGTGGGAGAGGTCCGGGGTTTCAATCTTATTTCATACGTTTTATATTTCATAACATCAGCATCGTAGACAGTCATAGTAGAACTCATGATGGCATCAGGACTGCTGTACTGGTACTGGGTGGGAAAACTGAGTCATTAATTTTTTGTTTTTAAAGCTAAGAACCTTTTCTTTAACGGAAATGAATATATATTAATATCAACCCCTGGTTCTGGTAACAAGTTGCCTTTCATAGTCATTCCCAGAAATATTTAGCGGAGCAGAAATGACCAGTGGATGAAAATTTGGCTAAGCTGGAGTCATTTGGGAACGTCTGGCTGATCGTAGACCCATCGCAGGAAGTCCTTCTCTTCGCACGGCTCATGTTGGATGAATCTTTAAAATGTTTTACACACAATTGTTTGTTTTTCTAAAGATGCACATTGGATGATTTAACCTCCTAGGACCTGGTGTCCACATGTGTGGACGTCACATTTTCGGTTATTTAGACCAAAATACTCAATCTTGCTCTACATGGGCCTGATATCCACTTACGAGGACGTTATGCTGCTACTGTCCTATCAAAATGTTAAACGAATGTCCTCATGTGGCTCTGATTTTTCTTAGAAACAAAAATTAGAATAAAAAAAAAATTCTTTGTTTTCACATTCATCGTGTCCCAATCAGCCCAAATATCAAAGAGAAATGAAAAATGCTGCAGTGGAAGAGTTCAGGTCTCAGGAGGTTAGAGTAGATGATCCTTCTCTCTTTGCCATTAAAGGCCAAATAAACTACAGCTCGTTTGGATTACGCAGGTGGATGAATATGAATGAATGAGTGACGGAGCAGTTGTTCACTCCCACCCCTGCATTGCTTCCAGTACAACTCCATTGCATAATACTGGGCTCAGACCTGTAAAGGTTTACTGCAGATGCATTTATGACTTGTTTACATTCTGGGCTTATCTGCAGGTCGTGAACGTCCCAAGGCGAGTTCTTAGACACACGGGATACTGCAGTTTTCTGAGCGATAATGCTGTGGCGCGCATCAATGCCAGGAAAAATAAAACACACTGCATGACTAATACACATGTCATACATTCCCAATCAATGGAGGAGTTGGATTCAATGGAATATTCCACAAATCCCGACCTTGCCAGATTCATTAGCCCTTTGTATCCACAGAAAATAATAACTCCGTCTTTCAAGCGACCCGAGGATCTGGGTAATGTTACCGGTGATCATTGCAGTTGACATCTTGCAGTTATGCAAAAGGTTTGTTCCATTACGTTCAAAGATTCAGGGACCATGATGACAGCTGTCTGAGAAGGATTGACCGCAATGATTTCTCCCTTTTCCACAGCTGCACTCGTGTCTGTCCACCAGTAGCTCTACTGCACTAAATACCTGCTAATAGAAGCAATAAGAAAATCGCTTCATCTGCCCACTGTATTATGTCAATTTCCATTCATTTCTAATGAGCTTCTCAGAGGCTCACTCAGTGTCTGATTCTTTCCACTACAGCTCAGAATTTATTGTGCTCTCTAGTGTTGGAAAAACCTCATTAAAGCCAGACACGGAACACCCGGCACCTCATTCCAGTGTAAATTCCTTCAGCTCACGTGATGTCGCACACAGTGCTGTGGCTAGACGAAGAACGGGAGGTAAACATGGCCACCTAAAGGGCCTGTTGCAGTGAACCGATGGATCTATCCTGTAGTAATAGGAGAGATAACCTCTAAAGGCCACTGTGATCACGGTTTAGGAGGCTGTGCACGCTTTGTCCTTCACTTGTGTTAATATAATAATATAACACTGATCAAAATAAGTTGCCTTGTCTTCCAGTCCCAGCAACACCTCATAGGATCCAAATTAAAGCTAATTTCATGCTGTGTGTACAGAAAGTGACTCGGACTCTTTGTGTGATGCCCCCACATGCCTCTCTGCCAATGATCCTAACTGATAGATGTTAGCAAAGTTCATCAGCACGTCTTTAGTGTGACTTCTCCCATGGCTCATGCAGTTGCCATCAGAGATGGGCAGTAACACGTTACTTGATAACTTTTTTCAAGTAACGAGTAAAGTAAGGGATTACTATTGCAAAATCGGTCATTAGATTACCGTTACTTTCCCGTAGGAACGCTGCGTTACTGCGTTACTAAAACCGTGATTTTTCTGCGAGAATGTCTCACGACAGTGACGTAAGCGAGTGCGACGTTAGTGACAACAGCTGTGTGCAGATCAACAGTGGATCATATATCGATTGTGGGAGAGAGTATGAGCGTGCAGCGTTTAAAGCGTGGAAGTACTGACCTTACTTTGAGTTTGATTCCATAAAAAGTGACAAAAACATTAGTGTCCGTTGTGCGTGGGAAGAAAACTTCTTTTTACAGCGAAAAAACCCCTAAACTTCCGAGCAAGCACCGAGTAACTACGACGTAATGGGAAACTCACAGAGAAACTCGCGGATTCTTCCACTGACCGCGGCACACCTGCACCAGGGTAAACCTCCGCCTACCCCACTCCTGCTTTACAGGTGAAAATAGAGCAACAGGACCACTGAGTCTTTGATTTTATTTATTTTCTGCTGTGTTTTACTTGCATCTATTTGAAAGACTGAGTGTAAACACAAAAAATATTTTATTTTATGTGCTGGAATGTGCAGAAAATAGGTTTAAATGTTAAACTAATTTCTTCCAGTCAGAGAATGTTGCAGATAATTAAATGTTTGCTTGATGTATAAAGTTAAAAGATTAAAACTGATAAAACAAGTTTTAAAAAGAGACTTTTCCATTTGATTACATTTTGTATGATGGATTATGTAGAAAAAGTAGAATTGGGCTGAAAGATCTATCACTTTATCACCTCTTCAGGTTGTAAATCGTGTTTTTAAAAAGTAACTAAGTAACTAAGTAATTAATTACTTTTGAAAATAAGTAATCAGTAGAGTAACAGGATTACTTTTTTGGGGAAGTTGTCACGGCGGGGTGCGCCGATGTGTGCGGAAACAGGACCCAAAAGCAGATGATGACGAGGAATAGTAATGATTAACAGAAAAGTGAACCTTTATTGCGATGACGACAGGAAATGAACCAAGAGACCAAAGCAAACAGGCAAAACACTAAGAAACAAAACACTAAGCTGGCAAAACACTAAGAAACAAAACACTAAAGGTACTAAGACCAAAAACTATAACTATGATTGAGGTGGAAAATAAACAGGCTAAGACTATGACTATGACTATGACTGTAATTCTGGTGAGATAAACAGACGAACTGACAATGGCATGAAGAAAACAAAAGGCTTAAATACAGACATGAGGTGATCAGGGGAAGTGGCGACACATGGGGGAAAACAGCTGACAGACATAAACCTAATGACAGGACCAGGAGAGGAAAACTAAATACAATGAACAAAGAACACATGACATTGTCAGAATAAAACAGGAAATGACAACACAACTTAACAGACCTAATACGTGATGAAATAAATAGAAAACCCCAAAACATAGAAAACCCAGGAACAATAACTGCCTAAACTAAAGGCAAATAGGAAATAACACAAACTAATAACATATCAAAAAATACAAAGAAAACTCAGAGTGCTGGGTCGGAGACCCAGCCTGTGACAGAGCCCCCCCCTTAAGGGCGGATTCCAGACGCCCTAAAACCTCGAAAAACAAAACCAAAAACAACCCACCAAGGGCGGGCGGTGGGGGTCCAGGACGGAGGGCCAGAAACAAGGCCAAAAAAAAAAACCCAAAATGTCCATCAAAAATCACAGGAGCGCAGGGAACAGTTCATGACTCCTCAGGGGGCCAGCCCGGGGGGTGACGGACCAGAAAGCCACAGTTCATGTGATCAGGGGGCCGTCCGTGCGGACGGCAACGGCGGCGACACGGAAACGGTTCAGGGGGCCGACCTCGACGGCGGTGACGTGGAAACGGTTCAGGGGGCCGGCCGTGCGGAAGGCGACGGCGTGGAAACAGTTCAGGGGGCCGGCCGTGCGGAAGGCGGCGGCGGCGCCCAAGTGTCAGGCGTACCGGCCGAGGCTTGGAGGGCACAGGACCAGGTGACGCTGAAGCAGAGGCCGGCCCAGGCGACGCTGAAGCAGAGGCTGAGGCCGGACCAGGCGTAGCAGAAGCACAGGCAGAGGCCGGACCAGGCGTAGCAGAAGCACAGGCAGAGGCCGGACCAGGCGTAGCAGAAGCACAGGCAGAGGCCGGACCCGACGAGGCTGAAGACTCTGAGGCTGGAGCTGCAGCAGACGAAGACTCGGAGGCTGGAGCTGCAGCAGACGAAGACTCGGAGGCTGGAGCTGCAGCAGACGAAGCACAGGCTGGAGCTGCAGCTGACGAGGCACAGGCTGGAGCTGCAGCTGACGAGGCACAGGCTGGAGCTGCAGCAGACGAAGCACAGGCTGGAGCTGCAGCAGACGAAGCACAGGATGGAGCTGCAGCAGACGAAGCACAGGCTGGAGCTGCAGCAGACGAAGCACAGGCTGGAGCTGCAGCAGACGAAGCAGAGGCTGAAGCTGGACCGGGCGAAGCACAGACCGGAGCTGGTCCTGGCGTAGCAGAGGCAGAACCAGGTGACAGTGAGGCAGCCACAGGTGGTGGCCGGACGGGCTCCTCAGGCCCCCCAGCCGACATGGCAGGAGGCTGCGGAAGTTGCAGCAACACACAGTCTATATTGGGTGAAATGAGTTTATATGTGTTCTCAGACTGAGGTGTGGCAGAACCAGGCGAGGCGTCGTCCTCAGGCTGAGGCGTAGAAGCAGCAAGCAGTAGTGCAGCAGGTGGTGGTCCTGCAGGTGGCGGCACGGGAGCCGCAGGAGGTGGCGCTGCAGCCACAGGTGGTGAAGCAGAAGGTGGCCAGACGGGCTCCTCAGGCCCTCCAGCTGACGAAGCATGAGGCTGAACGGGCTCCTCGGGCCCGCCAGCTGACGTGGCGTGAGGCTGGACGGGCTCCTCGGGCCCCCCAGCTGACGTGGCGTGGTGCTGGACGGGCTCCTCGGGCCCCCCAGCTGACGTGGCTTGAGGCCGGAAGGGCTCCTCGGGCCCCCCAGCAGACGTGGCATGAGGCCGGAAGGGCTCCTCGGGCCCTCCAGCAGACGTGGCATGAGGCTGGTGCGGTTCTCCTGAACCCCCAGCTGACGTGGCATGAGGCTGGATGGGCTCCTCGGGCCCTCCAGCTGACGAGGCATGAGGCTGGGTGGGCTCCTCGGGCCCTCCAGCTGACGAGGCATGAGGCTGGATGGGCTCCCCGGGCCCTCCAGCTGACGAGGCATGAGGCTGGATGGGCTCCTCGGGCCCTCCAGCTGACGAGGCATGAGGCTGGATGGGCTCCTCGGGCCCTCCAGCTGACGAGGCATGAGGCTGGATGGGCTCCTCGGGCCCTCCAGCTGACGAGGCATGAGGCTGGATGGGCTCCCCGGGCCCTCCAGCTGACGAGGCATGAGGCTGGTGTGGTTCTCCTGAACCTTCAGCAGACGAAGCATGAAGCTGGCTGGATTCTCCTGAACCTCCAGCAGACGAAGCATGAAGCTGGCTGGATTCTCCTGAACCTCCAGCAAATGAAGCCTGAAGCTGGCTGGATTCTTCTGAACCTCCAGCAGACGAAGCATGAAGCTGGCTGGGTTCTCCTGAACCTCCAGCAAACGAAACATGAGGCTGGCTGGGTTCTCCTGAACCTCCAGCAGACGAAACATGAAGCTGGCTGGGTTCTCCTGAACCTCCAGCAGACGAAGCATGAAGCTGGCTGGGTTCTCCTGAACCTCCAGCAGACGAAGCATGAAGCTGGCTGGGTTCTCCTGAACCTCCAGCAGACGAAACATGAGGCCGGACGGGCTCCCCGGGCCCTCCGGCTGACACTGAAATTGGCTGCACCAGCTGTACCTCCGTCTCCGGCTCCAAACCGGCCTGGATAGCAGTCCCACAGCAGCTTAGCTGAGCCTGATGGCTAGCTTTTCCAGGGCAAACAGTCTCTGTATAGCCGGGCTCATTAACCGGAAAAGTAGTGTCAATTTCAACAACTTCCTGAGAGAAAACATGAGGAGCCAAAATGTAATCACTCACTTGCGTTTGTGATACGGAGCGTCGGTGGCGCGCACGCCGCTTTTTCTTAGGAGTGGAAGACGGCGGAGCGATGGGTGGAAGTCCCTGGTAACTCCGAGGTCCCCCGAGAGCCAGTCGAGTTCCCCGGAAAGAGTGCTCGTGCTCCGGAATGAGCCACGGCTTCCACCGGAGCTCCTCCTCCAAGAGAGCGCAGAATATAGACTGGCGGTCGTCGTCGTCCAAGTCTATGGTGTGCGGCGCTTCCTCGCGCTGAACTGTGACAGGAGTATGGCGAGACTGTGATGAGGGCGTGGAAACTGGTGAGCTGAGAGGTGGTGACGCTGCGGCGAATCTCAGCGAACCGACACGAACACACTCAGGTTCCGGAGGCAGCAATGGAGATGACTGATTGTGGGGTTGTTGTGACTGGTGGGTGCTGGAAGCCATTTCCTGACTCGACAGTCCCTGGGCCTGCAGCATCTCCTTTATCCTCGTAAAGGCATCAACTATGGCAGGTGAGTCCGGGAGCTGGAGAAGGCGGGGATCCCTCTCCATAATAGCTTCAGCAACGTTAATCATTACCAGCTTGCTCTTCAAATCGGGCGCTGTAAAGAAGCGGTCGAGGATCGCTTGGATCCGAGCAGTCTCCTCCAGACACTCGGTGAGAGCAGAATCCGCTGGGTCCATGACTGGTCAGTTTGTTCTGTCACGGCGGGGTGCGCCGATGTGTGCGGAAACAGGACCCAAAAGCAGATGATGACGAGGAATAGTAATGATTAACAGAAAAGTGAACCTTTATTGCGATGACGACAGGAAATGAACCAAGAGACCAAAGCAAACAGGCAAAACACTAAGAAACAAAACACTAAGCTGGCAAAACACTAAGAAACAAAACACTAAAGGTACTAAGACCAAAAACTATAACTATGATTGAGGTGGAAAATAAACAGGCTAAGACTATGACTATGACTATGACTGTAACTCTGGTGAGATAAACAGACGAACTGACAATGGCATGAAGAAAACAAAAGGCTTAAATACAGACATGAGGTGATCAGGGGAAGTGGCGACACATGGGGGAAAACAGCTGACAGACATAAACCTAATGACAGGACCAGGAGAGGAAAGCTAAATACAATGAACAAAGAACACATGACATTGTCAGAATAAAACAGGAAATGACAACACAACTTAACAGACCTAATACGTGATGAAATAAATAGAAAACCCCAAAACATAGAAAACCCAGGAACAATAACTGCCTAAACTAAAGGCAAATAGGAAATAACACAAACTAATAACATATCAAAAAATACAAAGAAAACTCAGAGTGCTGGGTCGGAGACCCAGCCTGTGACAGAAGTAATCAGTTACCGATTACTTTTTTCAAGTAACTTGACCAACACTGGTTGCCATACAATAAGATGAGACATTAAGAGTTCCCAGAGAGTGAATGGACCAACTGGGAGTTTTTGGCGTTCGAAGCGTGAAACTACTTGATTACTTTTTCACTCCAAGCCTCTCTCCTATGACTCTGGGAAGTTGTGGCAGATTTGTGGCAGATTTGTGGCATGCTAGGTTTACCTGGAGAAGGTCACAGTGGTGTTGTGCAGGAGAGCGTTTTGCTTTATAAAGCAAAAGGGGGGGGGGGGGGGGGATAGCAACAAACTCTTTGATTCTTTGATAAAGTCGTGGATCTGGGTCATTTTGACCCAGCATTTTCAGTTTCATATATTTGTCTGTATTATGGGAGGTATTCTGATTCTCTTGTTATGCTTCGTTGATTATTATTATAATTCTGTGTTTCAGTTGATTCTGGTTTAGGGTTTTGTTCTTGTGCCCTCGTGTTTAGTGTAGGTTTAGTTCAGTGTCAAGTCTGCGTCTTTGTGACTTGTTTGTTTCCTGTTTTACTTTGAAGGTCCTTGTCTTATGTCAGTGTGTTCAGTTTTGCTTCCCCCGTCTCGTCAGGCTCATCAGGTCCAGCTGTGTGTAATCTCCCAGTCTCCTTCAGGAAGTATTTAAGTCATGTGAACTCGTGTTCTGATCGCTGCTCTGTGTGTGAATGCACTGTGTGTTCACCCTGCTGTCATATGACAGATAATGTATTTGAGTGGGTGAATTTTGTGACCCTTCCTCAGCGGCACTGAAGTGGCCGAGGGATTTCTAAAGAGGGGTGGACATGGAGTAGCGCCAGCTACTTCAACACTTACTTTAAAGGTGATTAAATGTTTCCTGTTGATCCACCTGTTTCACTCTTGGCCTCCCCTCAGTCACCTCTGCAAATGATCTTGGTCTATTCCACCAGTATGACACGATTTTAATATTTTGACAAATAATTTAACGTCTTGTGATGAAACTAGCTGCTTTGGTTTGTAGATGCAGTGTTGATGATCGGGGAGCTTCAAACTTAAAGAAATTAAATAGCAGTGCAGTAATGAATCACAGTTCATATTGTTGATGTGATCAGCTTGCTAGCAGGGCTGCACGTTATCTATCATATGTTTCTGTGAGCCTGGAAGCATCTCAAACACGGGCTGTGTTTCTTTGTATCCACGAGTCCATACGTTTATAAGGCCGTAGCATGTGTTCATGGAGGTATATAACTGGAAGAAGTATCCTTACCTCTCCCTGTCTCCTGTCTGTGTCACTGCCCAGTTAGCATTATAGTGCATGGATACTCCATTAATGCAGCACAGCTCTGTGCAGCACTCCCTTGCCTACTGTGCTGCTAGTAAACGTTTCAGGATGAAGTGTTTTGCAGGTAGTGCTCTCGCGCTGTGAACTGTAACACATGCTCATGCAAACTGCTCACGTTCTTCTCTGTTTGTTCTAGCAAAAGCACACAGGAGCAGGGTAAGAGAAGATGGCTTGGATTTGCAGCCGTCACTTTGAAAGCTTTTGCTGACTGCTGAGCGATAGTTAGTAGTAAAACACATTTATTCATATGAACATGTGCCAGACGGTGACTGTTTCCAAACATTATCCACCCACCTGTCTATCTTCAGGCTAGGAGCACATTTTCCAGCAGCAAACCATCCAGTGGGTTACATAATAAAGTCAAGATTTACTGTACGGCTGGTCAGCCTAGTGGCAGTCCTGACTTCCTATCCAAGCTCTGGGAAGGTGGCATCCTGCCCACCTGGGACTCGTATGGTTTCTAAGAACCATCTCCCATTCAGAAGCCGAGCTGTCCAAGCTGCTGCTGCTGCCTGTAGCCATGCTACATACTTCTGTTTGAGGTTATGTGAAATAGATTTATTGCTTTAGAAGAATCAGTGTGAAACTGCTCTGCATGGACACTTTGGGGTAATTGAGTTATACGATGGCCTGAGAGTCTTTGTGTGGCTCTCCGGATTTTCAGGAAAATGGTTCCATGTGTTTGGGTGTGTTTACATCAGTCTTTGTAGACAGGAGCAGTTAGTCTTCACCTTTAGCTCTGCTAAAGACACTGGGTAATGCCTGCCTGCGCTCGGAGCAGTGTCATTCACACCAACTGTGTGTCCCAGCTGATAACAGCAGAGCTGATGCACAGGAGTCCTTTCACCGACACTTACGGTTGGATGTGGTGACAGAAAATAACTTCCATCTGTAGGAGTAACAGGAGCCTTTTAAATCTGTCTGCCTGTTGTTACTAATGGTTTACTGATTTAGAGAGAGCACAAGAAACACTGACATACAACAGATTTAGTGATTGGCACATCCAGCAGACACTTACGTAATGAAAACAGTATATTTGGACAATAAAAAATAAAAACATTTCTACACAGATCCTCAGAGGCTCAAATGTAAAACAAACTGTCACGGCGGGGCGAGCTACGCACAGTAGCTCGGCGTGCCGGTGTAGCGTGCTGACTAGACCCAAGCGCGGCTACGGCTAGCGGTGGGTTTGGAGCAGACACGCAGTTATTCTAGTAACGATCAGTGCACGAAGCGTGGCTTCGGAACTGTCGTTACAGACAGAGAGCGAGCGGAGCCGGGAAGAGAAAAAGGATTGAAGGGAAAAACACTCACGGTTGCTGAATCAGGCGGAGACTGACGTCGGCAGAGTTTCGGAGCTCCTGACACGAAGAGAATGATGTCTGAGCGGCGAACAGGTGGGTGGCTTTTAACCCCGGCCCCGTGATCAGCTGATCACCAGCTGACACAAACGTTTAAAGAAATGAGCGTTAAATTAAATATGCTAATTTCAGCTCCATTTTTTAAATTCTTGGGTAGCAGCTTGATTTACGACTAATTTCTTCTGATTGGCTGTGCCTCAGAGACAGAAGCTTTTTGCTGCTGGTGGGAGGGGCTTTACAGCCGAGGCTGTGCTCCTCTCTTTAACACCGTAGACCCAAGAGTAGGAAACAACATGTTGAAAGCTGAATGCTAAGAGCAGGGAGATGGCGTGAGCGACATTAGAAAATATGCACACCAAACTAAAGGATTTCAAAAGCACGTATTTATGACATAAACTTTAAGATTCCTGAGTTCAGTGGTTGTTGTTGGTGCCACATAAGCTAGTCTGAGATTTTCCTTCATCTCCAGGGTTTCCAGAGAACGGTCTGAAGAAGGGAAAACTGTTCTCCGGGGGAAATGCTTTGTTGGTGTCAGAACAGACCAGACTGCTTCAAGCTGACGGAAACGCAACACCAACCAAGCTACGCAGACAAGCATCTCTGAACGCACAACACGTCAAACCGTGAAACAGGAGGGCCACACACTGAAGAAGAACCACACCAAACACGTTTCGAGAAAGAACAGGAAACTCAGGTGACAACTCAGTTTCACGACAGTAAGGAGAGTGGCCGGCATCGCCTGGTTCGATGAGTAGTTGATGTGGTAGACGGTAATTTGGTGTAAACAGCATGAAAGCATGAAGCCATCCTTCCTTGTGTCAGTAGTTCACAATAATGGTGGCGTGTGGAAAATAACGAGTTCACCGTACTCAAAAGACCTCAACAGTCACCAGATCTCAGTGCAGTGGAGCAGCTTTGGGATGCGGTGGAGAACGCCGCGGATGTGCAGCCAACAAATCTGCAGTGACTCTGCGAGGCTTTCACGTCATTGTGGACCAAAATCTGGAGGAAATGTTTCCAGGTCCTTGTTTAAGCTGCGCCACGGTTCTGAAAGCAAAAGGGGTCCAAACTTAAAAAAGGACCGGTGAGTGTATGACCTACCACACATTATCAGCCGTGTACATGTAAAAATATACTTACTGCGTGTCCTGAAGTAGAGAATCTGGAAGTCAGGTTTCATTACTTCCTGTGCCCTGATATTAGGACATGTGGGTAGATTAAATCTGTGTGATGTGACAAAGTGCTGACACTGGCCCGTGTGCCAGATGTTTAGTGCAGTCTGAACCTTGAGCTACAGTACTGGCTCACAGCATTTACTTGCACACACACGCCGACTTCATTCCTTAAAAATGAGTTCATGTTTAGTGTGAACATCCACGACTGGAATGGAAGATACATGACAAAATACGGAAAAGCAGAAGCAGTCGTCTTTAAATTACACTGGATATGTGATGGGTGACATAGTGGTGATGAAGACGTGGGAGGCGAGACACTGAATCTGGGCTGCTTCACTTAGTAGAGCTGTGAACAGCAGTAGCTGTCCAAATGTATAGTTTAAGTCTTATTTTACCAGAAGTTTATAAAGCACATAATTATGGAATAGGAAACAATAACCTGGTTTTAGTCTTTTAATAAATAGTCCATCTTATCTTAATGACCTTGTAGTACCATATCACCCAAGGCTGGACTGGGACAAAAAATCGGCCCGGGCATTTTGACTAGAGACCGGCCCACCAGGATAAAGATTGAAAATGTGACGTCATTCAGGGGTAAAACCGCAAAGGATTCTGGGAACTTGTGGCAAGAGGTACTAGCGCACGCAGGCTTTCAATTGAAATCAGTCACACAGCGATAAAAAGAAACACAAAAATGTCAAGAAGCTGTTGTATTATTAACTGCAATAGCCGGTCGCATGACAGCCACGGGAAGCCGACGGGTAAAGAGATCGGTTTTTTTTTTTATCGGATTACGTCGTTGAAGAGAAATTTTTTAAGCCATGTTTCCGAAGTAAGAGGCGACGGATGGTCTGGATATACCAAATATAACGTCCCAGAACACTCCAGCTCACAGGTTAGTCTGCTCCAAGCATTCCCACAAAGGTCAGTCTTCTGTTGTAGTTAATGCTTCATTTTTCTTAAC
Source organism: Diplotaxodon limnothrissa (assembly GCF_057381915.1). Taxonomy (NCBI): domain Eukaryota; kingdom Metazoa; phylum Chordata; class Actinopteri; order Cichliformes; family Cichlidae; genus Diplotaxodon; species Diplotaxodon limnothrissa. The sequence continues at coordinate 1,088,213 of NC_140609.1, read as the reverse complement.
ATAATTGGTGATATAGGTTACAAGCAAGTCTGGCGCTGAACAGAAATGGTCGCGCTATGCTCCTCCCTCGTCATGCTCTGTCGATATATTACCTCACTCTGTCCTGTCTGGGTCTATCACCAGCATTGGTCCCACATTACTATCCATCATCAACAGTTCACTGAGGCAAGGCTATGTTCCATCTTATTTTAAACATGCTGAGGTAACTCCTCTGTTAAAAAAAACAATCTCGATCCTAGCTCTGCTAGTAATTACTGACCTATTTCAAAATTGCCATTTGTCAGTAAATTACTTGAAAAAATTGTTGAAAATCAGTTCAGGTCTCTATTATGTCAATTACAGATTCTTGACCCTTTTCAGTCTGGCTTTCAAAAGCAGCACTCTACAGAGACCGCTCTCTTAAGAGTCTATAATGATCTGTTAATGGCATCTGACGCAGGGAACTGTTCTGTGATCATTTTGCTTGATCTTAGTGCAGCTTTTGACACCATCGACCACAAAATCCTACTTAACAGGCTGAAGGTTTTGGCTGGTGTATCTGGCTCTGCCCTAGACTGGTTTTCTTCCTACTTATCAGACAGGACCTTCTCTGTTAGGACTGATAGGTTCTCCTCTAACACTGCTGCCCTGACCTGTGGTGTCCCACAGGGCTCAGTTTTAGGTCCATTACTATTTTCTTTTTATATGCTTCCTTTAGCTAGTATCATTCAATCTTTTAGCAACCTGTCTTATCATTTTTATGCTGATGACATTCAGCTCCATATGTCCTTTAAGCCTCATCAGCTGGATAGGCTGTCCACCCTAGTCCAGTGCTTAACCCAGGTTTCTGATTGGCTTTCAAGCAACTACCTCGTTCTAAATACTAACAAGACCGAGACCATGATCATAGCTCCTCCTGAGCTACATTCTAAAATCAGGTTCTTGCCTCTTTCTGTCCATCTGTCAAGTCAAATATTCGAAATCTTGGAGTAATATTTGACTCTTCCCTGGGCCTTGACTCTCATGTAAAATCTTTGTCTCGTTCCTGTTTCTATCATTTAAGAAACATATCTAAACTGCGACATATGGTTTCCTCAGCTGAACTGGAAAAACTCATTCATGCATTTGTGTCATCACGCTTAGATTACTGTAATTCCCTGTTTACTAGCTTGGATAAATCATCTCTCTCTCGCCTCCAGACAATACAAAACGCAGCAGCCAGATTACTAACTCGCTCTACCAAGCGTGTTCACATCACTCCCATCTTATCTTCTTTACATTGGCTCCCAATAGAGTTTAGAATTCGCTTTAAAATTCTTGTTTTAACATACAGAGCACTAAATGGCCAGGCTCCAGATTACTTATCCAAGCTTCTTTTAAAATACACTGCTGCTCGTCATCTCCGCTCACAGACTCAGAGTCTCTTAGTTGTTCCCCGTACACGACTGAAGACAAAAGGGGACAGAGCCTTTCAGTCTGTTGCACCAAGGCTGTGGAACAGTTTACCACTACAATTACGTTTGCTTGACTCTGTGGATTCTTTTAAAAAACAGTTAAAAACTCTTCTGTTCAAACAAGCCTTTTGTTGATCTACATATTTTATTTTATTTTTTTTTACATTATTTACATTTGATCTTTTACATTGTATATAATGTCTATTGATTTTATTGTTTATTTTAATATTTTAATATTTGTGTACAGCGCTTTGTGATTGCCTGTCTGCGAAAAGCGCTTAATAAATAAAGTTTACTTACTTACTAAAGTTTACTTTGTTTATTGTGCATAAATAGTGAATTGTCCTGACACAATATTGCGTTTCGCTTCTGTTATTATGGTACATTGACAAAAACATATACTTTTATTCACAGGAGAAAACAGTTGTTCTGTATCACTAATTGTCCAGTACGATTACAGCATACAGTATTATTGTCACTGCTACATTTCTGTGATGGGTACCAGAAATTATTTCCACTACTAATTAATTACCGTTGAGCTCAAAGGTTATATTAATAAACGGTTAACGAATGTGTATTTATGACAACGATTTGTGAGACTGGTAAACTTACCTTTGTTCGTACCATGGTCTTTGATTTTTTCCTCGTATCTTTTCTTTGTCTTTTCGTCGAGTCTGTCTTTGTACGGACCGGCATTGTTCTCCTTTTGTTTTGTACATTCCTTTTTTTACGGCAAAGAAAAAACAAGAAGGTATTGGAACCGAAGAATGAACGTTTTGCGGTGCTGCAAATGCTTGCATTTGATGCGGTACTTGGATTGTTTTGCCACGAGTTCCCGGCATGCAATGCGCAAAAGTCACATGATTGCTAAAGAAGGGGGCGGGTGCATTTGGCCTCCTCGGCTGTAATTGGTCCAGCCCAGAGTTGATCATGACCAATTGGCCAATCCAACACCTTTCATTGTATATACCCTTCCTAAAAAAAAAACTAAAAAAATCCATCGGCCCATAAAAACAAAAAATCGCCAGCGGCCCACCGCCGCCCGGTATGCCCGATGGCCAATCCAGCTATGATATCACCCTATTGCCGTACATTTTGGGAGGAACACCCTTCAACTGGTGCGGGAGTATGAAAGGGAATCAAGGAAACTAGCGGATTATAGGAACCATCTCCGTTTCAACCTAAGATGCAGACAAAGCAGAGTTGTTCCTAAGAGCCTGCGCCTTGGATCCACTGTCAGGGGATACAGAGCAGACTTGATTCTACAGAGAGCACAAAATCACCTTTTAAGTGAAAGGATAAGACAGGTCCATTTCACTATAGATGCCCTCCAGATCAAGATCAGCCAGACCCTGCAGGAACTGGAAATCCTTCTACCCTCTCCAATCTTAGAAGAGGTTTACAAGTTTGTGGACAAGGCTCAGCGGGCCCAACACTCTAAAGGAAAAGAAAGACAACGCAGGAAATTTCACACCTTGCTTTCAAAAACACACACTCCTCATCCTGAACCTACACAACCCAGAGAAGAAAACACACCTGAAGACAGTCAGGAGAAATGGGTGAAGAACTTTTCAGACAGGAATCTCACTGAACCTGAAAAGAGAGTATTAGCCAAAGGACTCAATTTTGCCATTTCTCCACAACAGCTGCCCATAGTGGACCTCATCACAGCCACAGAAACCGCCATACGGATTAATAAATTATCACAGACAGAAGCAGAGCAAATCAGGATGAAAGTCTCAGCCACGCTCTCCAGTGCCAAAGTCCCTCCGTCCAACCTCACAATACAGGAAAAGAAGGCCGTCGCTTCCCTGAGCAAAGACCACAACATCACTGTTTTACCAGCTGATAAGGGAAGATGCACCGTGGTCCTAAACACTACAGATTACCATACAAAGATCACTACTCTCCTCAGTGACAACAATACCTACGGAGCCTTAAAGCGAGACCACAAGCAGCTACAAAAAGAAAGTTATAGCTTGCCTTCAAGACTTTGAAAAGGACAAAATTATTGACCGCCTTACATATCACCGCCTTTACCCAGGGGATGCCATACCCTGCATCTATGGACTTCCTAAGATCCACAAAGAAGCTGTCCCACTCAGACCCATAGTCCCATAGTCAGTAGCATAAACTCAGCCACTTATAACATTGCTAAACACCTTGCTACCATCCTTGCTCCTCTCGTGGGGAACACCCCACACCACATCAAGAACTCCACCGACTTCACCGACAAGGTCCAGAAACTTCCCCTGGATCCAGATGAAACCATGGTGTCCTTTGATGTAGTCTCTCTCTTCACCTGCATACCCACCACGGAGGCCGTGGAGACGGTCAGAAAACGACTACAAGAAGACGGCTCCTTGGAGGACAGGACCAACTTCACACCTGATCAGATCTGCACACTGTTAGACCTCTGCCTCACCACTACATACTTCAAATACAACGAAGGCTTCTACAGACAAACACATGGCTGTGCCATGGGCTCCCCCGTGTCACCTATTGTAGCAACCTTTACAGTGGGGCAAAAAAGTATTTAGTCAGCCACCGATTGTGCAAGTTCCCCCACTTAAAATGATGACAGAGGTCAGTAATTTGCACCAGAGGTACACTTCAACTGTGAGAGACAGAATGTGAAAAAAAAATCCATGAATCCACATGGTAGGATTTGTAAAGAATTTATTCGTAAATCAGGGTGGAAAATAAGTATTTGGTCACCTCAAACAAGGAAAATCTCTGGCTCTCACAGACCTGTAACGTCTTCTGTAAGAAGCTTTTCTGTCCCCCACTCGTTACCTGTATGAATGGCACCTGTTTGAACTCATCATCTGTATAAAAGACACCTGTCCACAGCCTCAAACAGTCAGACTCCAAACTCCGCCATGGCCAAGACCAAAGAGCTTTCGAAGGACACCAGGAAAAGTATTGTAGACCTGCACCAGACTGGGAAGAGTGAATCTACAATAGGCAAGCAGCTTGGTGTGAAAAAATCAACTGTGGGAGCAATCATCAGAAAATGGAAGACATACAAGACCACTGATAATCTCCCTCGATCTGGGGCTCCACGCAAGATCTCATCCCGTGGGGTCAAAATGATCATGAGAACGGTGAGCAAAGATCCCAGAACCACACGGGGGGACCTGGTGAATGACCTGCAGAGAGCTGGGACCAAAGTAACAAAGGTCACCATCAGTAACACACTACAACGGCAGGGAATCAAATCCCGCAGTGCCAGACGTGTTCCGCTGCTGAAGCCAGTGCATGTCCAGGCCCGTCTGAAGTTTGCCAGAGAGCACATGGATGATACAGCAGAGGATTGGGAGAATGTCATGTGGTCAGATGAAACCAAAGTAGAACTTTTTGGTATAAACTCAACTCGTCGTGTTTGGAGGAAGAAGAATACTGAGTTGCATCCCAAGAACACCATACCTACTGTGAAGCATGGGGGTGGAAACATCATGCTATGGGGCTGTTTTTCTGCCAAGGGGACAGGACGACTGATCCGTGTTAAGGACAGAATGAATGGGGCCATGTATCGTGAGATTTTGAGCCAAAACCTCCTTCCATCAGTGAGAACTTTGAAGATGAAACGAGGCTCTGGAGCCACCTCCACAGGACAAGACTCAGCAGTCCATCTGCATCTAAAGGTCAAAGGTCACTCATTCGAGGATGCCAATGTTCACATTTTGGACAGAGAGGACAGATGGTTTGAAAGAGGAGTGAAAGAAGCCATCTATGTCCACTGTGAGCGACCATCTTTGAACAGAGGCGGGGGTTTACGACACCAACTCTCTGCCATCTATAATCCAGTTTTGAGATCCTTCCCAGACGCCTTAACGCCCACTCACATCCTGGGCCATCTGACCTCAGGAAATCACATGATAAGGTGGGGCCAGGTTTCACAATGAACACACCCGAAACTCTGGCTGATTGGGACCCACACCCAGTTTCACACCTTGGCTCAGGCGATTAGAGGATCATCAGGGGGTCCTTTTGTCCCTCGTTGGGGGGAAACTCCCACTAGGTTTATATCTGGGACTCTCCACCATTTGACCTTAGAACTGAAGAAGCTTCTCGGATGAGAGGTGAAACGTCTTCAAGCAACTTAAAGAAGTCCAGACGCTTTTCTTTACAAGCTCCTTTGATCGCCCTATTAGAGCACTTCGCTCTCGCTCTGCAGGCCTACTTGTTGTTCCTCGAGTATTTACAAGTAGAATGGGAGGCAGAGCCTTCAGTTTTCAGGCCCCTCTTCTGTGGAACCAGCTTCCAGTTTGGATTCAGGAGACAGACACTATCTCTACTTTCAAGATTAGGCTTCACACCCCTGTCTCTCTTCCACAGCATGTCCTTATCCTGTCTTCCTTCTCTCTCCCCCACCAATCACAGCAGATGGCCCCGCCCCTCCCTCAGCCTGGTTCTGCTGGAGGTTTCTTCCTGTTAAAAGGGAGTTTTTCCTTCCCTCTGTCGCCAAAGTGCTGCTCATAGGGGGTCATATAATTGTTGGGTTTTTCTCTGTACCATCTACTGTACAATATAAAGCGCCTGGAGGCGACTGCGGTTGTGATTTGGTGCTGTGTAAATAAAACTGAATTGAACATAAAAGGAAAAAGAGACCTTTCCCCCTGTATGTGTAGCATACAGTTTAAACATACAGTGACTCCTGTTGGATATCATAATGTAAACTGAGTGCTTGCAAGTGAACAATAAATTACAAAAGTCAGATGTGGTGAAAAAAATGAATAACAATTTCCAGTTCAGAGCGTGACATCATCTGGCAGTATTTCTTGATGTGTTAAAAGAGGACAAACCAGAGATTTAATGTGAGCATCCAGAGTGAAAGCTGCAAAAGTCGCCCCAAGGTTCCTGATAGAAGGTTTAGCAAATGTGTCAGGGGCACCTCGAGTTTCCATGACCTTAGTTACAAATGTGTCAGGGACGTAAACACGGACTTCTGTTTTCTCTTCACAGAGTTAATGGCCTCTCAGGCTGTGTGACTCCTAAATGACAGTGACAGCAGCGCTGCGGTGGTGGTGGAGTGGATTTCATCTTCTGCTGAAGCGCTGTACGTCAGTGGTGCTGCATCACGTCTTTGCTCTGCAGCTGCTGGGCACCTGAAGCTTCTCAAGTATCAGACGTCTTTGGAACATTGCAGTGATGTTCTTGCATCTTGGAGTCAGACATGCTTTATGAGGTTGTCTAATGGCATTCATACGTACTTACATAAGCTTAATTTATCAATGAGGTATTTGGCCTCGCACTCCGTTTGCCCATGTAGCAGTCTGCTGTCACGCTGTATGATTTGGTTAGCAGGAGTACGCTTGAAATCAAACCTCTTTTATCCGAGTAGTGCCAGCAGCGTTATCGGAAAAGTGTGTAAGTGTGAATCCTGGGGTAAGGCTTCCTGTCTGATTATTCACTTTGTGCTCAAAACCATCAGCATCACAGCAAAACTGGGAGCGACTGCATGCTGCAGCACTATCTATCAGTTATTTCCAGAAGTCTGCACACAGTCAGCTCGGAAACGCTGAACTGGAGACGACGCTCTGTTTTGATGACTCAGGCTGTTCATTTGCAAAAGTGTCACCAGGCATTTGTCAGAGCGTCTCCTCACGAGGATGTGCAACAATGATTCTGCGGGTATGAGTTAACCTGGGCAAACTTTACTAGTGTTCACATGTGCACCTGCTATAAAGGGTGTGAGCAAAAAGAGGGGCTGTGCCGAGGGTGAGTCTCTGAATAGCAGGTCGTGGTCAGTAACTTTGCTTGAAAGCTTTACCCTTCAAAGCCGCATCCTCACACCGTGACATACAGCGCTATAGAAAGCACACTGAACTTTTCACGTCACAGAATCTCCCACATCGACAAACGCGGCGACGATCCAGTCACTAACCTTTGTGCTGGTGCACGGCCCCTCTGGCCCCCGAGCCGAAGCCACCATAATAGGGCTCATATGATTGTTGGGTTTTTCTCTGTGTCATGAAGCGCCTTGAGGCGACTTTTGTTGTGATTTGGCGCTATATAAATAAAATTGAACTGAATAAAAACAAAGTGGACTCCTGTTCTGGATTTCAGATGACATGTTGGGGTTTGGGATAAGATGAAAGCAATGAAATACAGTTCTGTCTCTGTGCTGTGGTTCATTTCTATTTCAAACAGCAATCGATTGTCTGGCAACAATCTTTTCTAAAACCCTGGCGAGAAATGGAAGTCTGGAAAAGGTTCTAAAATTATCCAAGGACTTAATATCCAGAGAATATGTTTTCAGAAGAGAATCGTACACTTGTTTTTATTTGAAATAAACCGGGACAGTCAGGAGTGACGAATTCATTACAGACAGAATGTGCAGCTTCTTTTAGGAATCTCACGGGGAGCTTATCCAGAGCACATCAGGGCCTCATTGTATTAATCATCTCAGCGAGAGCCTCCATAGAAACAGAGTGTTTGACTGAAGTTCAGATGACTAACGACAGGTCAAATTGTGTTAAAACCCTGCTAACACACACACATGCCAAATATCTCTTGGATGCATCAATCGCACTGTGACTGTGTGTGGATGTTATATAGAAAGCAGTTATGTCAAAAAGCATATAAAAAGGTGCTTCTGTGACTGAGGCAGGTTCTGTAAGGCAGCGGTCTCCAACCTTTTTTGTGCCACGGACCGGTTTATGCCCGACAATATTTTCACGGACCGGCCTTTAAGGTGTCGAGGATAAATACAACAAAATAAAACTAGTACCGGTACCGAAAAAAAGAAGATTTATTCATAACACACTGAAAAGACCCAGGAAAACCGAGTTAACGATAAAAACGATAACAAAATCACGCTGAAAACCAATAAAAACCCTGGTCCCTCAACACCAGCTCCCTGCACAAGAAAGCCCAACAGCGTCTCTTCTTTCTGAGAAGACTGAGAAAGGCCCGGCTTCCACCACCGATCCTGACCACCTTCTATAGAGGAACTATTGAGAGCATCCTGAGCGGCTGCATCACTGTCTGGTTTGGGAGCTGTGCCATATCAGACCGCAAGACCCTACAGCGGATAGTGGGAACAGCAGAGAAGATCATCGGGGTCTCTCTACCCTCTATTGAGGACATCTACACCACACGCTGCATTCGCAAAGCCACCAGCATTGTGGCTGATCGGACACACCCCTCTCACACACTCTTTACACTCCTGCCATCTGGAAAAAGGTACCGAAGCATCCAGACTGTGCAACAGCTTTTTTTCCACAAGCCATCCGTCTCCTCAGCAAAAAGGGACTGACTGATAAACACGCACACACACACATACACTAACATTATCACTCAGCTTAACTCAAATACCTCAAAACATTGAGACTGGACTGACTAACCAACACAAGCGCAAACACACTGACCTACACCACCAAACCATCGCACACACCAACCTGTAAATGCTCTTTTGCACAATATTATTACTAGATATATTATATATTATTATTATTATTATTATTTTTTTTTTTATTTTTTTTTTTTTGCACTAACTTGTCTTGTAGCACCTTGGTTCCTGGAGGAACGTTGTTTCGCCTCACTGTGTATTTTTAAACTGTATATGGTTGAAGTGACAATAAAGTTGAACTTGAACTTGAACTTGAACTTGAAAACTACACATTTCACACCTGAGCCTCAACTCTCGCAGCCCGGTACCAAACGACTCACGGACCGGTACCGGTCCGAGGCCCGGGGGTTGGGGACCGCTGCTGTAAAGCACTCTAAATGCTCAGCTAGAGTAGAAAAACGCTGTATAAGAACCAGGCCGTTTATCATATGGATAGAAAGGGTTCATGCATGTCGTCCTGTTAAATGAGACTCGTGGGCAGGTTGGGGCAGCGACTGCTGTGCCGATGGCTCGTTATAAAAGTACGGGCTCAGGTGTGGTAAAGGAAAGCTGACCTGTGGCTATAAGCTGTGGATACTGGCCAGTGGAACAAGATCACAGACATGACCTTTGTGTGAAGAGACTGGGTGAAGAGCTCAATCATGCAGAACGTCCTAGCATAGATACACTGGATCTTATGTAGCACTTCTCTGCTATAACATAGCACTCGAAGCACTTTGTATGTAGCTTAATCCCTTTGCATCAAAAGGAGACAGCTGAATGGGTTCAGGCATCAGACTGGGACCCCTGTTGGAAATTTTCTTTAGGCATGTCCAACTGAGACAAACATAGGACATTCTGGACAACTGTCTCTCAGTTTGCTTGGGAACCAGTTTGGTCTTCTCTGCTTGGACCAATTTATTTTGTGACCTGGACGAAGGTAAGTGTTGGATGATGGATTGTGGCCTGTGAACATGGTTGTTACTGTTTATTGTGCAATACAAACTGCACTTTTTTAACAATCATAATTGTGACGTGTAGGAGAAGATACATTTCTAATAAATGGTTTGGTTTTACAGGTGTGCTGTCATGTGTGCATACTCCCAGCATGGTGTTGATATCCACCATGTAAGAGGAGCCTTTCCCAGTAAATCTCCCCCAGGCTACTCTGCAGTATCACTTAGATTAAAGTGCAGAGTTTAGACATTTATGAAGAGTCATTTTATGACCTACTGCTCAGTATCACAGCAGTGAACTCCATTAGTGCTAAAACTCTTTATAAAAGAGGTGTCTGAAAGTAAGGCTGAAGGGAGCCAGTCTGTTCTGTGTGTACTTGGCCTATGTGCACCACCTGTGGCATTCCCATAGTCTTTACCAACACAGGTACAGACATTCATTCTTAGAGAATTCCTTCACAACATTCCTGTTTGTTTGGTTGTTGGGAAACATGAATGTGTTTCAGAGTACGCACGATCTGATATCCTCGTGTTGGTGTTGTTCCCAGATCAACATACTAAATGTTGTTCCAGGATCAACATTGCAAGTGACCAATCAGAATGTGGTGACGTCATACTTTTGCGACTTCGGGAAAAACCGCCGTAAAACAAAAAACTGTACTTAAGCTGCGAGAAACCGCCTCTGTCCGCCGATCAACGGACCCTGACCCTGACCGTTTAATAAACGCTAAGCAGAACTGATATTGTCCTTGCAACATTGGAATTTCATAAATGCACGAATGGCTTGGTGCGCAAAAGAATAACGTGACAACAATGTGATTGGTCACTTGCAATGTTGATCCTGGAACAACTTTTACTATGTTGTTCCAGGATCAACACGACGATATCAGATCATCCTTCAGGCTACATAAATAAATAAATAAATAAAGATTGTTGTACAGCGCTCCCTCGCTATGACGCGGTTCACCTTTCGCGGCCTCGCTGTTTCGCAGATTGTTTTGTGTGCAGTTTTCCATGGCTTTTTTTGTTCGTTTGTTTTTACAGCGTATTGTGTTCTGACTGGCTGTAGACCATTGTCAACCAATCTCGTGCTGTGTCTCCTGTACAGTACAGAATGCGTTCAGCTTGTCAAATTTACATAAATCTTCGATCCCTATCAATCAATCAATCTTTATTTATAAAGCACTTTTCATACAGAAAAAATGTAGCACAAAGTGCTTTACATAGTTAAAAGCAGCCCACCCCACCCTCCAACTCACTCCCCACACTCTCAATACACATATATCCCCCCACCCCCACCCACACACACATACACACACGCGCACACTTAAAGAGTAAAAATTGGGCTGGGCTCGCATGAGCCAAGTGAGGAAACATTATAACAGAGAGCCGTCTGCACCGGGAGCCGGTCACAGACCGCAGCCTCCAGGCTGGGCACACAGCGGGAGGGAGGCCAAGGAGCCCCCCAACCAGGCTGAGAGGACCCCAGAGACCCAGCAGCCACGGTCAATAACAGCCCCGGTGCAGAGAGCGCCCTCCAAGGAAACACTGGAGATATGACGCAATACGATATATACAGGGTAAAATGATAAAATAAATAAGAACAGGATACAATATAAATATAAATATAAATAGAGTAAGAAGATTAAAAAATGAATAAGAATAAAATCAAAAAATATTAGGTAAATCCTAAATTAATAATAGAATAACAGGATAGAATAAATAAGCATAAAATAAATAAACTGTAACGGTGGACCCACGAAATACCAGCCGGAGCGACTTTGACAATGCAGAACTTTTTATTAAACTCGGGGTTGTACGTGGACACATATGCTCCCGCGCTCTCTTTCTCTGCTGTCACCACCGTCTCCGTCTGTCACTGCCAACATATAAAGAGACACAATCACTGTCAGATCCCAGCACACCTGTTCACCCCGCCCCTGCGCCGCCCCGGGAGCTCACTGCGTCACTCCTCCTCTGCAGCTGGCCAAGGACCACACCCACGCCACACATCCCCACCGCCCGACTGAGGCCGGGGCCCATCCGGCCGAACCTACTCCCCCCCCCCCCCCCCCCCCCCCCCGCGAGCGAGAGAGGAAATCGGCCACGACCATCTGCGCGCCCGGCCTATGGATCACCTTGAACTTAAAGGGCTGCATGGCCAGATACCACCGAGTGATCCGGGCGTTGGCATCCTTCATGCGGTGGAGCCACTGCAGCGGGGCGTGGTCCGAGCAGAGGGTGAACGGGCGGCCCAGGAGGTAGTAGCGAAGGGAGTCGACCGCCCACCGGATCGCCAGGCACTCCTTCTCCACGGTGCTGTACCGTGACTCGCGGTCCGTGAGCTTCCGGCTGATGTACGCGACCGGCCGGTCAACTCCCCCCACCTGCTGGGACAAAACGGCCCCCAGCCCTCTGCTCGAGGCGTCAGTCTGCAGACAAAAAGGGAGGGAGAAGTTAGGTGTGAACAGCAGCGGCTCTCCACAGAGAGCCCGTTTCACCTGCACAAACGCCGCCTGGCACCGCTCCGTCCACTGGACCAGATCTGGGGCACCCTTGCGGGTGAGATCAGTCAGGGGGCTGGTCAGGTCCGCGAACCCTGGGACGAACCGCCGGTAATAGCCGGCCAGCCCCAGAAACCGTCTCACCTCTTTTTTCGTCTTGGGACGCGGGCAGGATGCAATCGCCGCCGTCTTCTCCACTTGAGGTCGCACCTGCCCGCTCCCCAAGTGGTACCCCAAATACTGTACCTCCCTCCGTCCAACCGCACACTTCTTCGGGTTGGCCGTGAGCCCCGCCTGCCTCAGGGACTCCAGCACCGCGGCCACACACCGCACATGCCCCGCCCACGTGTCACTGTAAATGATGACGTCGTCTAGGTAGGCGGCAGCATAGGCAGCGTGGGGCCACAGCACCCGGTCCATGAGGCGCTGAAAAGTGGCAGGGGCGCCGAACAAGCCGAACGGAAGCGTCACGAATTGGTACAACCCATACGGAGTGGAGAAGGCCGTCTTTTCCCAGGACTCTGTAGACAAGGGAATCTGCCAGTAGCCCTTGGTTAAATCCAGAGTCGTAAAAAAGCGAGCGGTGCCCAACCGGTCCAGGAGCTCGTCGACCCGGGGCATGGGATAAGCATCAAAACGTGACACCTCATTCACTCTGCGATAATCGACACAGAACCGTATAGACCCATCCTTCTTTACTACAAGGACGATGGGGCTACACCAAGCACTGTGTGATTCTTCTATTACTCCCAGCCTCAGCATTTCCTTCAATTCCCGGAAAACAATTTGCCTTCTATGTTCCGGCAGCCTGTAGGGCCGTGAACGCACCGTCACGCCAGGCCGCGTCTCAAAATGGTGCTCTATGAGAGAAGTACGGCCGGGCAAGGGGGAGAACACGTCGGCAAAGCGCTGTTGCAATGCAGCAACATCCGCCCTCTGGGCCTGTGTGAGATGGTCACTGCAATGGAGGGAGGCGGGGATGCTAGACTTTGGCGCCTCCGGCCCCAACTCATCTCTCCCTCTTACCAAGCTCACTAGAGAAGCGGTCTCCGCCTCCCTCCAGGCTTTGAGGAGGTTGAGGTGGTAAATCTGCGTGGCCCCGCCCCTGTCCGACCGTACCACTTCATAATCAACGTCCCCCACTCGCTGTGTGACCACGAAGGGTCCTTGCCACTTGGCGAGTAATTTAGAGCTGGAAGAAGGAAGTAACACAAGCACCTTATCTCCCGGTGAAAATTGCCTGAGTCTAGCCCCTCTGTCATACAGGCGTCGCTGCCGCTGCTGGGCCTGGAGCAAATTCTCCCGTGAGAGCCTCCCCAGTGTGTGCAGCTTTGCTCGCAGGTCCAGCACGTACTGAATTTCACTTTTCGCAGGGCTCGGACCTTCCTCCCAGTTTTCCTTAATCAGGTCGAGCACCCCCCGCGGCTTCCTGCCGTATAACAGCTCGAAGGGAGAAAATCCCGTGGAGGCCTGGGGCACCTCCCGCACTGCAAACAACAGAGGGTCTAACCAGCGATCCCAATTGCGTTCATCCTCGCGAATGAACTTACGAATCATGGATTTTAAAGTCTTATTCAGCCTCTCCACCAACCCATCAGTCTGAGGGTGGTAGACGCTGGTCCGAATAGATTTAATACCCAGTAATTCGTACAGTTCCCGCAATGTGCGCGACATGAACGACGTGCCCTGGTCAGTCAGTATTTCTTTCGGAATACCGACTCGGGAGATGACCTGGAACAGTGCCTGCGCCACGCTCTTCGCTGAAATGGTGCGTAGCGGCACTGCTTCCGGGTACCGCGTTGCGTAGTCCACCAGGACCAGCACAAAGCGATAGCCGCGTGCACTCCGGTGCAATGGCCCGATGAGATCCATGCCAATACGCTCAAACGGGATCTCCATCAGCGGTAATGGGCGCAACGGCGCCTTTGGCACGGCCGGCTGGTTAACCAGCTGGCATTCGGGGCACGACGCACACCAGCGGCGCACGTCGGCCCAAATGCCCGGCCAATAGAATCGGGCCATTATGCACTCCAGAGTTTTCTCGCCACCCAAGTGCCCTGCCATGGGGTTCGAATGAGCCGCCTGGAAAATCATTTCCCGGCGGCTTTGCGGCACCAATAACTGTGTGCGGATTTCATTAGTGTGAGTGTCACGGCTCACTCTATAAAGCCGATCGTTCCGCAATTGGAAATGAGGGTACGTTCGCGCAGCGTCGGGGCGCACCGAGCGACCATCAATATCCATCACTTGGTCATAGGCTGAGCGTAGGGTGTCGTCCCGAGACTGCTCTAGTGGAAAATCTTCCGTGGGGTACACAACGGGAGGCGGCGGGGCTTCCGTGGAAGTCCCCGCCTCCTCCTCCCCCCCAGAGTCAGCGTCGGTCGACCCCGCGTCACCGCCGAGCGCCGCGCAAACGTCACACGGATTTACAGACCGCGATCGCATCCCCGCGTACTGCCCCAGTAAGCTGTGGAACCCCGGCCAATTCGTACCCAAAATAAGGGGATGCGACAGGCGCGGGCTAACCGCCGCCTTCACTCTATGCGTTTTGCCCCCGAATTTCAGCAACAGTGACACTACTGGGTACTTGTGAATATCCCCGTGCACACATTTAACCTCCACCCAGTCAGCCTCCAACAATGCCCCGGGGCGAACCAAACTTTGGTGGACCAGAGTCTGCGTGCAGCCCGTGTCCACCAAAGCATGGCGAATACCCCCTTGACACCTTACCGGCACGCGGTACGTCACTCCTGGACTGGGGGCGGGCGCTGGAGCGCCGGCAACGCGGAACACCTGCCCCACCTCCATGAGCGGACAGTCTCGGCGCAGGTGCCCCGGCCGCCCACACTTCCAACAGTCCGGCCCCGGCGTCTGTGCGGCTCCCCGTGGCTCCGGGGCAACCTCGGCAGCCGCCGGGGTTCCGGCGGGAAGCAGCGGCCGGAACGGGTTCCTGGGGCTCCACCCTGCTGCCTGCTCCGTTCCCGCAGGGCCGCCGCCTCTCCTCTGCGACGCCGCCGCCGGTGGCCTGGGCGGCGGAACACGGGCGCCCCGCCGCGGCTCCTCACGGCCCGGTACCGGGTCGGCCGCCAGATGGTCCTCTGCCAGCGTCACCGCCGCCGTCAAATCCGCCGGGCGGTGGCAGCGAACCCAACGAGCCGTCGCCTCGGGCAGGCCTCCCACGAACTGCTCGAGGACGACCATGTTCAGCATCCGCGTCTCCCCAGCCGAGGGGCCTGGTCGCAGCCACCTCGCTGCCGCATCCTCCAGCTGCCGAGCCCAGGCAAACGGCCGCTCCCCCCCCGACATCCTGCTGGCCCGGAACTGACGGCGGTAATCCTCTGGGGAGAGCCCCAAACGATCCAGCACCGCCCGGCACACGTCCTCGAACACCCCCCGCGAGCCGGGGGGCAGGCTCAGCGCCGCCGTCTGGGCCTCACCCGACAGAAGCGGCAGCAGCCGGGCGGCCCACTCCTCCTCCGGCCACCGACAGGCCACCGCCGTGGCCTGGAAAGCCTCGATGAAAACCAGCGGGTCCTCCCCATCCCGCATCCGGTGCAACGTCACCGACAGCGGAGGGGCGGGAGCCGGCGCGGCCGCATTCCCCAGCAGCTGCCCCAGAGCCGCGGTCTGCTGCTCCGATTGCAGGCGAAGCAACGCCAACTGTTGGTCCTGCGTGGCCGCCTGACGAGCCGCCATCGCCGCCATGTCCACCATCATCTGGCCCAAGATCTGCAGCGGCTGGGCGGGCGGCGGGGCGGGCGGCGGCGCCGCCGGGGGAGCAGGGGGAGCCGGCAGGGGACCGGACATCACGCCAGGGTTTCGGCACCAGTGTAACGGTGGACCCACGAAATACCAGCCGGAGCGACTTTGACAATGCAGAACTTTTTATTAAACTCGGGGTTGTACGTGGACACATATGCTCCCGCGCTCTCTTTCTCTGCTGTCACCACCGTCTCCGTCTGTCACTGCCAACATATAAAGAGACACAATCACTGTCAGATCCCAGCACACCTGTTCACCCCGCCCCTGCGCCGCCCCGGGAGCTCACTGCGTCACTCCTCCTCTGCAGCTGGCCAAGGACCACACCCACGCCACATAAACACTAAGTAAAAGCTAAATTAAAAAGGTGGGTCTTGAGCCTGTTCTTAAAAACATGTACGTTCTCTGCGGCCCTGAGCTCCTCCGGCAGGCTGTTCCACAGACGAGGACCATACCACTGAAAAGCTGCCTCTCCGTGAGTATGTGTCCTGACTTTAGGGACAATCAAAAGGCCAGTACCAGAGGACCTCAGGGTCCGCGAGGGTTCGTATGGTAAAAGCAGATCTGAGAGATAAGAAGGCCCAAGACCATTAAGACATTTAAAAACCAATAAAAGAACTTTAAAATCCTCCTTTGTTTACATATTTATGTAGAACTGCATCTACATGTATGTCAGACATAGATTTTGTATGGTTGGGTAGTCTAGGTATAATAATAATGGATTTAAAATCGATCCTGAAACACACGGGGAGCCAGTGCAGCGATTCTAAAACCGGTGTAATGTGGGCGTAATGTCAGCGTGACTCTGAAGTGCTGGACTGTATGTTTGTAAGTTTTCTCCCCAACAAACACGACAATGCCGATGAAACATTTTGCACTGTCAAAGGCTCCTGCAGTTGCCTTTGGTTTCATTCTATAATACTGGACTTATTTTTCTACGAAGGTTTGAACTTTAGAGTGTTTAAACAAGAGAAAAAAGTCTGAGAAAAGTGTATAAAGTGTGTGGTGAAGGGTTTACGGCCTTAAAACATCTAAAATAATTGTAAAAAATAAAGTTGGCGGATTTCACCTGTTGCGGGTCATTTTTAGAAAGTAACTCCTGCGATAAACAAGGGACCGCTGTACTTTAATTTTAATTCCATTAGTTTGTGTAATAAAGCTACTGATCAGAAAACTTTGTTTGTTTTTCATTCACTAAGTTGTGAATAGTGGTGGATCATGAGCCACATGAGTTCTTGTTAAATTTCTTTATGCATTTTGAGCTCTTTTCAAATTTGCAACTGCAGGCTAATAGCTAGCCAAACAGCTAGCTATTAGCCTGCAGTTCATGCATTCAGAAAACACCCGCAGTCAGCTTAGGTCATATGGTGGTGTCAGCCCTGGCGTGGACATATTTGTGTCTGACAAATGATGAATTAGTTTGTTTGTTACCCATTTAATCATCTGGTTACTCCACAGATTTGTCTCAAGTGGAAAAATGTGGAAAGATTGAGGTCACATTTTCAATCTAATTTGATCTCTCATTCTCGCTTACTGATGTTCCTGAATGCACCGAGGAGTCGAGTAAGTTTAAGCCATAGGAGAGATTAAAACTCTTTGTCATGGAAAAAATGCGTGAATGCAATAAACAGCAGTGCAGTTATCAAGGCTGAGCGTACATCAGATGTGTTTGATAAATAGATAGGCTGGATGAAGAAAACCCACGTGAAAGGAGACAGGCATACACATGTGCAACTTTTATTTGACTTTGGCTACTACAAACACTCAACCGTAACAGTGAATTTTGGAGAAAATGAATCAGATGTTTTCACTACGGGGGATAGCTGGCATGTGTCTACACATGTGAGCATAAATCTCATGTTCTCAGTCACATGCTTGCTATGTAGAAGAAGAAGCAATGAAATGCATTATTTCGGCGTGCTCTCCTACAACATAATTGATTTGGAGATGCTCAGCATTTGAAGGGCTAATTCTGTAACTGGGAGAAAGCGCTGACCCTTTGTTTTTGTTGGTCTGTCATGAGTCGTGGCTCCAGATACAAAATTAAATTAAGGGCTTAAAATAAAAATCAAATCTTAAGGAAATGAAAGTGTTCATCCAGTTTTGGATCTTGTTAGACCCAGTGAGGGGAGACAATTTTCCAAAGGGAGTGAGTAGGTAGCAAATAACATAAAATTACATAAGCTGCAGAGGAAAGGCTGTAGGCAATGGAGGGGTATAAAAGTTTCAGTGTTCAGCTTGGTGCCCTTTCAAGCTGTCTGCTCATGTGGAAACATATGAACATGTCAAATTCCAGCCTCTTGTTGTGAACAGAGAGGCTGTTTTCAGCACAAACAGTGCAACAGTGCACCACTCAATTTGCATTGCCGTTTCACCAGCTGGGATGGTCTCTAAGTGGCAATAAGTCCCACATTCCTGCTGTGTAGCATTTCTGCTGAGGGTTTCTGATCTGGACACCAGGGACTCGGTGCTGGCTTGGCTAGGTGTTAAGATTTGCAGCTCTCAAAACTTTCTGTTTCAGGAGAAAATATCCCCATTACGCTGCACTGATAAATATAAAGTACAAATTTGCAGTCATTATAAGTAATGCTATTACCTCATCCTGAAGGTTTGCAGCCACTACAAGCTGTAAAGTTATTTTCTACTTTGCATCATTCTGCGGTAGGTCAGATGAGATGTGGCCGAGGGACAAGCTGTCTGTCACGGCTGTTATCTCAGATCCTTTAGTGGCTCAGTCGGTCACGAGAATACACCACGCAAGAGACGTAAAACCTTGTAGCAGGGACCGAAGGCTCGATGGACCAGCTGAGGCTTCGGTGAGCTTTCCCCGACATATATTGAATTGTTATGCTGAGAGCTGGCACGACAGAAAATGATCATTTTTTTCAATTCAGCATACCGAGCGCCTGGATGGCTACAGGGAGATTTTATATCTGACTTTATTGTATTGTGTTAATCGAGTTCTAACTAAGTGGCAACTCTGGCCACTTTAACAAAGCATTAACACGTTACTAGACCTGCAAATAGAAGCTGTGTCTGCCTCAGAGTTTGAGCTGCTGTGTTTGTAGTTTTGGTGGCTTTTGGAGGAATTTCATTGAACTATTGGACACATACCGTGCTTTGCTGTGAGGTAAAGAAAGTTTACCTCAAGAGACACATGACCAATTCAGTTCAGCGCAAAATCACAACAACAGTCACCTCAAGGCACTTTTCACTGTAAGTAGATCCTACAATAACACATACAGAGAAAAAGCCAACAATCATATGACCCCCTATGAGCAGCTCTTTGGTGACAGTGGGAAGGAAAAACTCCCTTTTAACAGGAAGAAACCTCCGGCAAAACCAGGCTGAGGGAGGGGCGGGGCCATCTGCTGTGATTGGTTGGGGATAGACAAATAGGATAGAAGTCCGTTCACACCCATTATCATAACTATTATAACCGTAAGCCCACAGAAGCCCCAGTGTCCAGAGAAACATGCAGACTCAGAGGGTGGATTTAAACCCAAGGCCTGCTTGCTGTACGGGAACAGCTACAATCAGCACACCGCTGTGCGGCTGATTTCGATAAGTGTGTATGACTGAGGCTGTTGTTATTTGTAACAGCATGTTTGCCTTTAACATTATAGGCACAGGGTGTCAGACTAAACCAGGAGCACAAACATATCGACCATGAATGTGTTCACATTTAAAACCTTTCACTCACACATCTGCTCATTTTGCATCATGTTGCCCTCTCGAGTTTCACACTCTGATAGTCTGAGCAACACTTATGATGCAGTTTAAGCTAGCTAGCAAACTAAAGTGGTAGGCACTTAAAAATGGACTCCGTTTACCTGCAGCTCAGTATTCACATAATGTGCCCAGATACAACTGACAGCTGGTAAACAGGGCGCTGTATGAGAAAATGCTGCCACGGTTGTTTCTGAAGAAAAATGTGTTCAAGTTTTGGGAAAAGGGTCAATGAGACAGATGTACTGCGTTTGGTATTTGTGACATTCTGTTGTTTTGTTGATCAAATGAGTTAATCATGAAATCAGACTTTTATTAAGTTGCATCACATGATTCTTCCACCAAATCCAGAGGAGATTATGTCAGTAGGCTGGAGTGTATTAGAAAGATCAGCAGCAGAGGTTACACTTGGTGTGTGTGTGTGTTGATGATTCACAGCCGAGCTATTCAAAGTCATTTCCAAGTATGTGTTATTCCTGTAACAATGCTGGGATGAGACTCCCGGCTGCTGTCAGAGTTACATTTGTGATGCATTGTTTTCAGGCGTTACTAAGGACACTATCTCTACTTCACAGGAAGCCTGACGTCAAACAGCGCTCTCATCTTCTTAAATAATCTTCCCAGAGATCTAGAAGGTGCTGCCTGGACAGTGTGTTCAGCGCGAGCTCGTATGAGAAAGCCAGGGCCTGGGATTTTTTTACACTCTCATCATTTCAGCCACGTTCTGCGACCCGAGCTGTGTTTCCACCTCCTCACGTACGTGTTGCAAAGAGGCTCTTAAGATGACAGATTTGCGACACGGGGCACGTGCTGCAGGCTTTAAACGCACACTTTCACTTTTTCCTCATTAGCCATTGTCTGCGACAACTCTGTTTCATTTTGAGATGAAGGGTGAAATTTATATCAGACAATTAGGACCAGTTTTTGGAGCACATGAGGGATTTCTGAAGCGATGCAGCGATGTCCAACCCACCAACCAACCATCAGAAACGGGTCTCAGCACTTTTTTCCATTCGGTCATGACAGAGTCTTTCCATCGCATTTCAGGGAAATCGTGGAAAAGCCGACCTGACAGCGGTGACAGTAAAGCGCCTACGACACCTCTGACATTTTCCAGCAGTCCTGTTGTCAGCCAGCACATCTGGCCAAGTTTAGGATGGCAGAACCTGCATATGAACATGGAGGAAATTAGTTTTAATCATAATATGTTAGTAAGAATGTGCGACATGTGGCCACGCATACTGAAGGCATTTTTATTTTGTAGATTAGCATCATTCATCACTCTGATAAGTTTAAATAGAGTAACCTCAGAACAAGGAGTCACTCATATCGTTAGTTCAGACTCAAACACTCAAACCGTAACCCTGCTGCACGCTTGAGAGCGTAGGCTTCATGCATGGGTGATATGTGAGTCCTATGCTGGTGCTGCTGGGGCGGCAGCATCTCTGCTGGGGACAGGAAGAGACTGAACAGGCTGATCTGCAGGCCCAGCTCTGTTCTAGGATGCCCTCTGGACCCAGTGGAGGTGGTGAGTGACAGGAGAACGGTGGCTAAGCTGTCATCCCTGTTGGACAACATCTCCCAGCCCATGCAGCAGACTGTGACAGCACTGAGCAGCTCCTCCAGTGGCTGCAGCACCCACGGTGTGGGACGGAGAGATTTCACAGGTCTTTCCTCCCCACTGCTGTCAGACTCCACAACAAAGACTCCAACTGATCAAACACATCCACACATGTGCAATAAGACTAAGTGCAATACTCTTTCCTGGCACCATTGTATTATACTCATATTGTATATAGCATTTGTATTCCATTTTATTTGATTGTATACAGTATTTTATTTTATTCTATTGTGTACAGTATCTTATTGATATCTTATTCCAGTGTTTTTCTCTGCAACTTTGCACTCTCCACTGCTGTAACAAAACTAATTTCCCACGCGTGGGACTAACAAAGGTTATCTCATCTTATTCCAACCATAATAAACTAATTTATTAGCCAATGATTAGCCGCCCTAAATTAACAGTGTTGGTAATAACCACTGTCATGTCTTATATTCCTGTAATGGTTAATCTGCCAGCGTGGATCAAGATGGTCTTTGTGTTGCTTCAGTGCTAAAAAGCAATTATGGTAATTATACACTTTTACAAAAAAAAAAGCTGACAAAATAATAAAGCTGTCATTAAGAAGTCAAATTACAGTTATTTACATGCTAAACTGCTTTCTTAAACAAGTCCAGTGTGCCGGCTCACATTTGGGTATAAAATGTCAATTCAGTTTATTTGGCTTGTTTAAAACAGGCAGTGGGAGAGTTTTAGAAATAGGTGGTTAAACATAATTCATTTTCATTATTTGTGTATCACAGTAAGGCACATATGTACACGCCGGAGCTGGGCTGTTCTTTCTGGGGTTATGAACTTGATTGCAGAAGTATAGAGCTTTTACAGCAGAGGTCCTCAACCTTTTTTGCACCACGGACCAGCTAACGTCTTACAATATTTTCACAGACTGGCCTTTAAGGTGTTAACGATTAAAAACCCTGAAAATCATCGGTTTCACACCCGAGCCTCGACTCTCGTGGCCTGGTACCAAACTACTCACGGACCGGTACCGGTCTGTGGCCCGGGGCTTGGGGACCGCTGGAGTACACAGCTTTTTTTCTACATTTTTAGGGCAGAATATAACACACATACGCTGGATGAGTAGCAGAGGACGGACACACACACACTTGTACTCACATCACAATATAATACCAATACCAATATGTCGACTCCTTTGTCACATGGTGTGAGCAGAATCATCTGCAGCTCAACGTGGCAAAGACCAAGGAACTGATCGTGGACTTCAGGAAGACCAGGAAACACTTGACCCCTGTTTCAATCCAGGGGGTCAGTGTTGACATTGTGGAGGACTATAAATACCTTGGAGTTCACATTGACAATAAACTGGACTGGGCTAAAAACACCACAGCACTTTACAGGAAGGGCCAGAGTCGTCTCTATTTTTTGAGGCGACTGAGGTCCTTCAACATCTGCCAGAAAATGCTGAGGATTTTCTATGAGTCTGTTGTGGCCAGTGCGATCCTCTATGCTGTTGCATGCTGGGGGAGCAGGCTGAGGGTCACAGATGCCAACAGACTTAATAAACTGATCCGTAAGGCCAGCAATGTTGTGGGGATGGAGCTGGACTCCCTCAAGGTGGTGTCGGAGAGGCGGATGCTGTCCAAGATAAAGACAATGTTGGATAACACCTCCCACCCACTCCATGACATGCTGGTCAGTCACAGGAGCTCGTTCAGTGAGAGACTGAGATTACCGAAAAGCACCACTGAACGACACAGGAAATCATTCCTGCCTGTGGCCATCTCCCTGTACAACGCATCCACTTAACACACTGTTTGCTGCTACAGCTACACATGTTTCTTTTCCAACTATTTATTTATAAGTGACTTATGTATGTATGTATGTATATATATGTATATATTGTACTATTCTTAGTTAGCGTATTGTCTGTCTTGTCTTAATGTTGGTTTAAAATGGAGCACTGTAACAAAAAATAATTTCCCCCAGGGATCAATAAAGTATTCTGATTCTGATTCTGATAAGCTCAGTTAGCTGCAAACTGTTGCATGGTGTAACTTTATAGGATAAACTGTTATTCTTGCATAAGGTGAGATACACAACTGGTGAAAGGTGCACCTGAAGCAACATGCTCAGACTGAGTCACCATGTCTGTTTCTTACTAACAGCTCCAGGACTGAGTACAAACAGTGCACACTCTCAATGATGGCTGACGAGGTCAGAAGTCTTGCAAGAACACACTCTGGATACTGAAGCTCCTGTGAAAAATAGAGCCTCAAATCAGAAGTAAAGTCAAATTTCATTTGTATCTGCAGGGAGGCTGACACACCTGAGCCCCGCCTGCCTATAAGAGCGAACTAAGTCCGGACTATGATGATGTTGTTGGTGTGTACTGGTGCAGCCATGACAGTGTGAACAGCAACCGTGAGGAAAGGACTTAATAAAGACGCTGAACAGTATAAACATGTAGTCGGGTCTGCCGCGTGATGTTTACAATGGACTTATGTAGCAAAGAAAAAAATGATAAATAACTCTAAATATGTTTTGTATTTTAGATTCCTCAAAGTATGGCACCTTTTCTTTGTTGACAGCGCTGCAAACCCTCGACTTTCTTTCAGTGATGTAGTCACCTGAGATGGTTTCACCTCACAGGTGTGCCTGCCAGGGTTCATTGGTGGAGTTTCTTGCCTTCTAAATGAGGTTGGGACCGTCAGTTGTGTTGTGTAGAAGTCAGGTTGGTTCACAGCTGACAGCCCTGTTTGACAACTGCTGGAATTATATCATTGGTTCATATTATGGCAGTCAGAAAAACCATCAAGCCCTACGATGAAACTGGCTCACATGAGGACGCCCCAGGAAAGGAAGACCAAGAGTCCCTCTGCTGCTGAGGATACATTCATCCGAGTCACCAGCCTCAGAAATCGTTAACAGCAGCTCAGATCAGAGCCCAGATAGATGCCGCACAGAGCTCCAGTATCAGTCTGTGTGTCTGATACTTTATGGTCAAATAGCTGCTAAGAAACCACGACTGAGGAAAAGCAACGATCCTGATTATTCAGAGCTGCTTTCAGGAGTGTGGCCATACCAGATGTAGGAGTCTCGAAGATCTTGAGCTAGACTCTTCTGATTTTTAGATTCCAGCACAGTAAATAGAGTTTGCAATTCAGACCTACAAACCTGAATCAGGTTGCACACAACACAACCCAGCAGGTCAATGAGGAATCTTTCTTTTACTTATCAAGGAAAATGCTAAATATGCCTCAAATTAAAAGAACACCATTACAATGATCTATTCTGACAGCACACCTAATTAAATCAAAACTAAAGCATATCATCAAAAGGTAACTGCCACAGGAATCACAACTGTCAGTGAAAACACCCACGAACTATGTCTGCTGCTTCTCTCAGGGCATCATATTCATATTGATAAGAACAAAAATCCCACAAATAAAGATGCTCCATCTTCTGGTAATTCAGCACTTGGAAGGCGGTGCCTGCTGCTTGTTACTGCTGGTGGAGAAGCTTGTTGTTCTTATTGTTGTTGTTTGTGTTAAAGTTTTCTAAAATGGGAGCTCCAGATGATGAATACTACTACTTGTTCAAAGTTGTACTCATTGGAGACTCTGGAGTGGGGAAGAGTGATCTGCTGTCGCGTTTCACAAGAAATGAGTTCAACTCGGAGAGCAAGAGCACCATCGGGGTGGAGTTCGCAACCCACAGCATTCAGGTGGATGGCAAGACGATAAAAGTTCAAATCTGGGACACAGCTGGGCAGGAGTGCTGCAGAGCCATCACCTCAGCGTATTATCGGGGTGCAGTCGGGGCTCTCCTAGTTTACGATATTGCAAAGCACCTGACATACGAGGATGTGGACCGCTGGTTGAAGGACCTGAGGGACCACGCTGACAACAACATCGTCATCATGCTGGTTGGAAACAAGAGCGACCTTCGACATCTCAGGGCCGTGCCCACTGACGAGGCCCGAGCATCTGCAGAAAAGAACAGTCTTTCATTTATTGAAACTTCAGCCTCGGACTCCACTAACGAAGAAGAAGCATTCAAGAGCATTCTCACAGAAACCTACCGTATCATATCTCAGAAGCAAATATCAGACAGATCTGCACACAAAGATTCCCCAGGCAACAATGTAGTGGACATAAGTGTCCCCAACACTGGATGGGCAGAGGGGCAACAAACTCCTCTACTGCCAAAGCCTGTGACCCCGACCTCCTTTCCCAGAGTCACGTGAGTCTGAATACATAGAATCATGTTTCAGTAATCAAAATGTGAAACCTGTAACAATAGACCCAACGATGTTTGCATGTTTTTCAGCATAGTCATTATTTTGCACTGAACACACACCTCACGGCTGCAGCTTTCCAGCTCAGCCACACACACTACCAACAACACACACACACAGACAGCCTGGTATGGTGGCGAGGCGTGATTGCAGATACCGTGCAGGTGCATCCATCTCCCCTGCAGCGGCACCACACCCACGCCAGACCACGCCCCGCCACACTACCCTTACCTTGTGGAATATTTTGCAAAGCACACTGTGCATGTTGTGCTCTTTCATTTTATCCCATGGCACACACTGCAGTGTAAGCATATCTATGTTCCATCCCTTCTTTGCTGATCCACAAGCATAAAGCTTTGCTGGGATCAAACTTCGTCATGGAAACTTGTAAATGGAATTATAGAGAGTGCTGAAATTTGGAGTAACAGGGGAAGACTATCACATGTACAGATAGTGTATCAGTGTCACAGCAAACAGCCCACTAGCCTGGTTAACCAGGTTGGCACAACATGCTGTTCATGAAGACGCTTATTGTTCACCAAAGCAGAAAGCTGCCCTAATCTGGTTCCCAGCTCCTCACTTGATCTACACCTGAATCAGCACATGGATGCAACTTTTACATGCACCTTGGTGATGGTGGAATTAACACCCACACAAAATCAAATCTGACATGAGACACATTATTCTTGGCGCTATACCTGTAAAGGACGCATTCACTGATAATATATGCATGAATCAATAAAAAGAAAAAGCTGGAAATGGAAAACAAAAGAAAACAGAAAAGAAAACGCTTCATTAGTCGTCATATTTCTTGGCAGCTGAGCAAATGCTCCCAAAAATGTGGTTATTTGACCATCTGTCAGAGTCATTGTTTTTAATGGCCAATGAATACAAATAAAGTTTTTTAAAAAGACGAGAGACCCACGCTCAGCCATGTTATCAGTGTTGATGTTATGTAGTTTTACCACCAGAGGGCACTGTTGGCAACGTGTTTGAGCTACAAATGCGACAGCTAGCTGTTGGGATGTTTTTGTCTGTTTGTTTAGTGCATGTTTATGTCCTTTATGGGTAAGGCCTCGGCTCAGGTTGGAGTGCAGTAGCCTGGGGCTGAGTCTGACCTGGGTCCCTGCTGTGCGTCCTTTGGTGTCAGTGTTCACTGTCAAAAGAAAATGTTTATGTCCTTCATAAAGGACAGGACATGTTCTGTGCACCTAGCATTGCGAGCATTGGTGTTTTTAAGCGAACAACACAGTGACTTTTTTCCCTTTGTGTCAATGCAGAAGCCTTCCAGTGATTTGTGGAGGAAAGGTGGAAGAAAAGCGCTCCACAAATACATCAAGGCTAAAAACAGCAAGTAAAGATGGATGATACATGAAAAAAAGGACTTTTCTTGCCAGGACAGCTGTCTTACAGGCATACTCAGCGCAAAGGTTTTACATAATTTTCACATATAAGTTTGGTTAAACTGATCGATCAATCAGCCTGCCTGCAGAGGACTCAGCTCGCTGTCACAGCTGATTACAGAGGAGGGGCGTGGGTGGATGGGGGGTGAGGGCCGAGGTGTGGATCTCCACTCATCTCAGGAATGTGTGCAGGTTCCTCTCCAAAAGCGCTGACGTCAGGAGTAGCCTTGGATTAGAAACAGGCAGGTTATAATAAAATGGTTGTGCTGTACAGCTGAACGGTTCCTTATAAGAAGACTCCCAGTGCCAGTGAACTGTACACCAATGAGACACTGAATGACAAGAAGATTCATCTATACACCCCTAATGTTTATGTGTGTTTGTGGATAATGTGGTTTATTGTAAACGTGGTGTTTTACTGTCCACACTTTCTTTTCCATCCAAAGAAAATGATTTTCAGCTGTTTCTGGTCTAGTTCCCTTTTCCATGGTTCTTTAGGACCCTGGAGGCCGCCATGGGCTGTGCTAACACTAACAATGATGATCTTTCTGTTCTCCAACAATTAGCCTAATATATTGATAATTAATCAACATTTACAAGTCAAAGGCCTTAAAACTTCTGAAATGGTCTTAAATTTGGTTTGAATGTGTGACCTTATACATGGTGATGTGTTGCATTTAAAACTGTTGTCCTTGAAACTGAAGGAAAGTCAGTAAAGTTTATTTAATAGGAGTTTTTCATAGACAAACAAGTGGTGTACACAAAAAAATAATAGGCAATATAAATAAATAAAAACAATAATAATAATTCAATAAAACTCTCAACAGAAGCCTTTTTAAATGAAATGTTCTTAAAAGAGTTCAGCATTAAAAGAGGCCTTCTGTAACACCAGGACATGTCCTTCAATGCACATATTAAACACATATGTAAGACTGCGTTCTTCCATTTGCGCAACATCTCTAAAGTTAGAAATATCCTGTCTCAGAGTGACGCTGAAAAACTAGTTCATGCATTTATTACTTCCAGGCTGGACGACTGTAATTCATTATTATCAGGATGTCCAAAAAACTCACTGAAAAGCCTTCAGCTGATCCAAAATGCTGCAGCAAGAGTCCTGACAGGGACTAGAAAGAGAGAGCAGATTTCTCCTGTTTTGGCTTCCCTTCATTGGTCTTAAATAATCAGGCCCCATCTTATCTTAATGACCTTGTAGTACCATATCACCCTATTAGAGCACTTCGCTCTCGCCCTGCAGGCCTACTTGTTGTTCCTAGAGTATTTAAAAGTAGAATGGGAAGCAGAGCCTTCAGTTTTCAGGCCCCTCTTCTGTGGAACCAGCTTCCAGTTTGGATTCAGGAGACAGACACTATCTCTACTTTCATGATTAGGCTTCAAACTTTCCTTTTTGCTAAAGCATATAGTTAGGGCTGGACCAGGTGACCCTGAATCCTCCCTTAGTTATGCTGCAATAGACGTAGGCTGCCGGGGGATTCCCATGATGCACTGGGTGTTTCTTCTTCACTCACTATGTGTTAACAGACCTCTCTGCACTCAATCGTATTTGTTAATAATCTCTGGCTCTCTTCCACAGCATGTCTCTATCCTGTCTTCCTCCAATCACCTCCTTAGCAGATGTGAGCCTGGTTCTGCTGGAGGTTTCTTCCTGTTAAGAGGAGTTTTTCCTTCCCACTGTCACCAAGCGATTGCGTGTAGGTGCCTGTTTGATTGTTGGTGTTTTTGCTGTTTTACTGTAGGGTCTACCTTACAATATAAAGCTTCTTGAGGCAGCTGTGATTGGACATTGTGTCAATAAAACTGTCAGTAATTTTCATTCAGTGAGTTTTTCCACTCACAAAGTCAACAACATGTAATTTTTAATGCACAGTTAATTCCCATTTGCTCAGTCAGAATTTGAAGAAGGTATCGTCTCTTCTAATCTCAGCTACGCACCAGTGATGTCATCTCTGAGAGCTGAGGTGCCAAGGAGCTACACCCGATTAACACACACTGTTATTAAAGTAAACAGCTGTATACACAACCACAACCCTGGACCAGAGAAGCACCTGTTGAGGCGCACTCGAAGGTCCACACAGGTGAGTAAACCAAGCACACATTTCTGGGCACTGAGGGAAGACATTGTACATAAAGGAGTGATTTAGGCAAACTCTGGCTTCTGTTTTGTCTTAATCCTTCGTGTCAGCTCTTGCAGAGAGGAAAGCCGATTGACGGGCCCACCTTTCTGTGCCTTTGCACGACAAATGAATTGAAGTTGTCAGACCTGCTTCTGTCAGCCAAAACGTTAAGAAATACAGTCATTATGGAGATATATGTTCTCATTCATGAGGTCAGCTGGGAAAGCAAACAGACGATGTGCAGCACATTGAGTGTTTGTGGTTTTTCATACTCGCACACACCACCAGTGAATAAAGACAGGGTTAATGTCTGTACTGGGACTGAACCAACATTTGAACTTCATTGGAGGAAGCTGGAAGCCAGTGGCTGTCCCCACTGTGCAGACTCCTAACCTTACATAAGTCAGGACACATCTGCAAATCAACTTGGCCAACATCAGGAAGGTGCCCATAGCAAAAAGATTCACAAATGGGCCACACGTTGTACATCGATTTGGTCAGGACGTATTTTTTTCAGTCTTGCAGGCCTCACTTCATAAATCATTGCTCTCCGCATTAGATTTCTGTGCTGCATAAAAAAGGAAAGAAAAACATTCACAGAGCTGCTGACGACTTACTGTTGAGCTGTAACACTGCTTCTGCCTCCATCATTACAGCTAATGATTAACTGCTTAGGCAGCTTCCCCTATTTCAGTTTACTATTACCAGTGTTGGGTAAGTTACTTTAAATTAGTAACTTAGTTACATTACTAGTTACTTCTATCAAAAGTAACTCACTTACTTCAAGTTACTTGTTACTTTCAAAGTAACTAGTTTCCGGGGAAAGTAACTTTGGTTTTACTCAGAATTCTCTTGTTAATGTGTTGCTTCCATAACTTTGCCAGTCTTCTAGCTTGCCTACATGTTAACACTATCCTGCCACAAGTGCACTGTGCCACCTACCAATAGAAAGGAAAAAATAATGTGCATATTTCCACGAGAGAAATCCCACGCCTGGTTCTATCCTAGCCTGCTTTTTACATCCAACACAAAAACTGCAGTCGTGGTGCTTTGATTGTACTCAGAACTCAGAAATTCTGCCTTCTGAATAGGAAGATGTAGGTAACACCAGACTGCAGATGAGCTGCATACAGGGCTGGACTGGGACAGAAAATCGTCCCGGGCATTTTGACTAGAGAGCGGCCGCCATTATAGGAAAAATCATAAAGCCTTTGAATGAAAACAAACGCTGTTGTGACAGTGATGTTCACTGTTCTGATGGTATATATGCATCAATCTATCAATCGTTTGTTGTAAGACTCAATTCAATTCAATGTTATTTATATAGCGCCAAATCACAACAAAAGCCGCCTCAAGGCGCTTCATAGATACAGAGAAAAACCCAACAATCATATGACCCCCTATGAGCAGCACTTTGGCGACAGTGGGAAGGAAAAACTCCCTTTTAACAGGAAGAAACCTCCGGCAGAAACAGGCTCAGGGAGGGGCGGGGCCATCTGCTGTGATTGGTTGGGGTGAGAGAAGGAAGACAGGATGAAGACATGCTGTGGAAGAGAGACAGAGGTTAATAACAGATATGATTCAATGCAGAGAGGTCTGTTAACACATAGTGAGTGAGAAAGGTGACTGGAAAGGAAAAACTCAGTGCATCATGGGAATCCCCCGGCAGCCTACGTCTATTGCAGCATAACTAAGGGAGGATTCAGGGTCACCTAGATTCAGATAATTATTTTTTAAAAGCTAGACATTTTAAATGAGAATAAGAAAGAAAAGTATTTCTTTGTGCCCCCCTTTCCCTGTTAATGCCCTACCTGCCCCCTGGCAACACTTTGCTAGACCTGCCCCTGCACAGTTACCAGCTGCTAGCTACTTAGAAAAGGATCCTGGTGTTATTTGTCTCTCAGAAACAGTTCATAACTTCCCTTCAACTCATCCATGTCACCTAAAAGGTAAACCTGTTTCTCCATCACCTGTTCAGCTCTGATGATCCAGTAAGGACATCTCCTGGTTTCATCTTCATGTTTCCCTTTCACCAGATATCCAAACCGACATCATGACCAGCAGCTTTACAGCTGTGGCTCCAGCAAACATCAGCTGATACTAGAAATTAATATTAAATAAATTCTAACAACAGCTGATCAAGCTTAAACGTGCTGCTGTTGTTTAGCGCGACATCCGCTGGTTTCCTCTTTCGGCGCAAAGTGATAAACAAACAAGAGAGAAAAGCCAATCAGCTGATCATTGATCAGTTTCATGATTGAAGTAGAAACAGGAGAGAGAGGGAGAGAATGAGAGAAGAAGAGGCAGCTGTGCAGCAAAGACAGAATAACTCCAGCTTTGTGTCTTTTTCATTGTACCTGAAGTCTGGGACAAACTGTTCCTTTTCACCTCAATACGAAACGCGTAATATTTTCTCTGAATACCAGACGATTACGTCTTTTTACGGGACGGTTGGCAACTCTACTAACCTTATGAACAAAATAAAGTTCACTATCAGTAACATCATAGCACCACCCAGCTGTATAGAAACTCCGTCAAGCTAGCTAGCACGCAGTACGAGTTATTGTAACTGACTGTAAAAAGTCAGCATAACAAAAATAAACTCCACCTAAACTTGGTTCATATCTGACCCAGAGAGACTGCAGGTCATAACTTCTTACCTGAAGTTCAGTTCACCTGACACTCGGACTGGCGGCAGCCTCTGGTCTCTCCTCCTGCCTCCCCTCTCCCTCATCCACCTGCTGGCCTCTGTGGAAGCTCCGCCATAGCCACCACCAAACAACTGAGTTATTTTTTACACATCTGCCAGCATCTGGACAATCCACCTGTCATGAATCGCTGTGCGGCAGGCAGGAGTTGGACCCAAAATGCAGGACTCACAGACTCGGGGAGGTGAACTCAAAACACAGCTTTATTTGCTGGTAGAACAAACATACAAAACTAGACTAAACTGGGAAACCATAAACTAAGAACTCACAGGGAGACACAGGGAGATCCACACACAGCATGAGGGACGACGCGACACTGACTCAGAGAAACACAGGGTTTAAATACACTGGGAAGTAACGAGGGGAATGAGACACAGAAGGAGGGCACAGCTGGGAGAAATCAGGACTGACGAGACAAGCAAAGCAGGACGCATTCACATGAGACACGGACCATCAAAGTAAAACAGGAAGTATCACACAGAGACGCGAACTTGACACAGTGGAGACAACAACTAAGAAATACAGAGACATAAACCATAAGGCAGAGGTCTAAGAACCAAAATACACAGGGAAATACTCAGCTGGGAACACAAGAGACTAGACTAGAGAGAGTAACAAAAAAAACCAACCATGAGAACATAATGCACAATGCAGAGTGACAGAAAACAAGAAACTCAAACATGCAAAGACACAGACTTACACAGAACAGAGGGGACACAGAGAGACATGAAGGGCAAGGGATCAAAACTAGAAGCCATAGAATAAATCACACACAAGTACAATAATACAAAAATCACAAAGAACTAAAAACGCTGGGTCAGGAGACCCAGGACCGTGACAGTACCCCCCCCTCAAGGGCTGGCTCCAGACAGCCCAAACACAGAAAAACAAAACCAAACAGAAAACAACCCAGGGCGGGCGGCGGGGGCCCAGGACGGAGGGCTCGGAACAGAAAACAAAAGAAGAGCACAGCAAACACCGGAGCCCAAGAAAACAACCCAAACACAGAGCAGTTCAGGGGGCCGGCCGTGCGCAAGGCAACGGCGGCGACGTGGAAACAGTTCAGGAGGCCGGCCGTGCGCAAGGCAACGGCGGCGGCGAAGGAGACAACGGAGCAGTTCAGGAGGCCGACCGCGCGGAAGGCAGCGGCGGCTCTCCAGTGTTAGGCGTGCTGGCCATGGCCCGGTGGGCACAGGACCAGTCGAGGCAGGACCAGGCGACGACGGGGCCGGACCAGGCGACGACGGGGCTGCAGCAAGCGAAACAGAAGCCAAAGACGAAGCTGGGCCAGACGAGGACGAAGACTCTGAGGCCGGGCCAGACGAGGACGAAGACTCTGAGGCCGGGCCAGACGAGGACGAAGACTCTGAGGCCGGGCCAGACGAGGACGAAGACTCTGAGGCCGGGCCAGACGAGGTTGCAGAGGCTGAGGCTGGACCAGGCGGAGCCGCAGAGGCTGAGGCTGGACCAGGCGGAGCTGCAGAGGCTGAGACCGGACCAGGCGTAGCAGAAGCACAGGCAGAGGCTGGCCCAGGCGTAGCAGAAGCACAGGCAGATGCAGCCGGACCAGGCGACGACGAGGCGGTCGCAGGTGGCGGCTGAACGGGCCCCTCGGACCCTCCAGCTGACGAGGCGTGAGGCTGGACGGGCCCCTCGGACCCTCCAGCGGAGACAGGAGGCTGAACGGGCCCCTCGGACCCTCCAGCGGAGACGGGCGGCTGAACGGGCCCCTCGGACCCTCCAGCGGAGACGGGCGGCTGAACGGGCCCCTCGGACCCTCCAGCGGAGGCTAAAACAAAGCCAACAGGCATGAAGTCCTCTGGCGGACATGAGGACAACTGGCGCTGCACTGAGCACTGACTCTGCCCAGGCAATGCGAACATGGTGCAGTTCTTAGGGGGCTGCTTAAACTTCAGGGGTCCAGAATCAGCTGGGGACTGAGACCTAGCCTCTGGGGAAGCCCTGGAGTGGCCAACTGTGCCAACGGCGGCTAAACCATGAAAAGTACCCTGAGTAGAAATCAAGTTACCTCTCTGCATGGAGTGAATGAGCAAAACTGGCGACACAGGAGACTGAGCAGAGAGAGGCTGCTGGGCAGCTAACTGAGCTACTGGAGACACGGGTGAGAGTGGGAGCTGAGCTACTGGAGACACGGGTGAGAGTGGGAGCTGAGCTACTGGCGACACGGGTGAGAGTGGGAGCTGAGCTACTGATGGTGGTGAAGTAGATAACTGCACGGGAGACTGAACTGAGGGCGTCTGCACTGGCACAGGGGACTGAACTGATGTCTGTTGTAACGGAGGTGGTGAGAGCGGAGTAGGCAGGGGAGTTGATGACTTCACAGGAGAATGAACCAGAGGTGAGTGCACAGGAGACTGAGCTAGAGGTGGTAGTGATAGTTGAGGGGAAAGTGGAGCTGGTGATTGAGTGGACGACTGTGCTAAGGGATGCTGCACTGGGGACACTGGAGACTGCACTGGGGACACTGGAGACTGCACTGGGGACACTGGAGACTGCACTGGGGACACTGGAGACTGCACTGGGGAAAGCAGGGCTGCAGGAGGCTGCACTGGGGACACTGGAGACTGCACTGGGGATTGCAGTGATGGTTGTAGTGGAGGTGTGACGGGTGGAGGAGTGGCTGAAGTGGCTGCGGGTCGGGCGGCTAGTGGCTCAGCTATAGAGCATATTAACGGCAGGGCTATGGGTTGAATGTCTGACTGAGTAGCAGCCTGAATGGCTGGGTGTAGTGATGGTGGTGGTGGAAGGGAAACAGGTGGTAGTGTGGATGACGGAACTAAGGGCGACTGAGTGGCAGACCGAACTGATGACTGAAGCGATGGTAGAGGTGAAAATGGAGCGTGTGGTGGAGTTAATGGCTGTGCTAGCGGGGACACAGGAGATGGAGCTAGCGCTTCTGGCTGGGCAGCTAAGTGAAAAAACACAGCCCCGGAATAAACAGTCCCAAAGTCAGGAAACTCTTGATTGTCCCTTCCACTCACCACAGCTGGCAACTCAGACGTCTCGGGGTCTGGCTGTGGCGGTGGGTGTCGGCGGCGTGAATGCCGTTTTCTTCGGGAAGCCGGAGGTGCGGTGATGGAGGAAACTGGCAACGACGGAGAGATCACGGCCGGCTCCTCATCCTCCGACCACATTGCTGCGAGAAAAGCAGCGGGTGAGTGACAGTCAGAGTGGAGGGTGGATGGAGAGGAGTCCAGTGGCAGCGGCGTGGAAACGTTTCCCGATTGTGGCGGTCGCTGTTGCGGTATGACGAGCTCGCGAGCTTGTACTGTCTCCTTGGCTTTCTGCAGATTGGACAGTAGGCCCGAAAATCCTGAGAGCTCGCGAAGATGGGGATTCCCCTTGAGAATTGCCTCGATGGCGTTTATCCCAATGGACATTGCTTTAATGTCCGAGGCATGGGAAACTCGCTCCCACAGGCTGAAGATGCGGGCCAAATCGCTTTCCCGGGAGGAGCCTGCTGGGTCCATGTCTGGTCGCGTCGTACTGTCATGAATCGCTGTGCGGCAGGCAGGAGTTGGACCCAAAATGCAGGACTCACACACACGGGGAGGTGAACTCAAAACACAGCTTTATTTGCTGGTAGAACAAACATACAAAACTAGACTAAACTGGGAAACCATAAACTAAGAACTCACAGGGAGACACAGGGAGATCCACACACAGCATGAGGGACAACGCGACACTGACTCAGAGAAACACAGGGTTTAAATACACTGGGAAGTAACGAGGGGAATGAGACACAGAAGGAGGGCACAGCTGGGAGAAATCAGGACTGACGAGACAAGCAAAGCAGGACACATTCACATAAGACACGGACCTTCAAAGTAAAACAGGAAGGATCACACAGAGACGCGAACTTGACACAGTGGAGACAACAACTAAGAAATACAGAGACATAAACCATAAGGCAGAGGTCTAAGAACCAAAATACACAGGGAAATACTCAGCTGGGAACACAAGAGACTAGACTAGAGAGAGTAACAAAAAACCAACCATGAGAACATAATGCACAATGCAGAGTGACAGAAAACAAGAAACTCAAACATGCAAAGACACACAATTACACAGAACAGAGGGGACACAGAGAGACATGAAGGGCAAGGGATCAAAACTAGAAGCCATAGAATAAATCACACACAAGTACAATAATACAAAAATCACAAAGAACTAAAAACGCTGGGTCAGGAGACCCAGGACCGTGACACCACCACCTTTCATTGTTTATACCGTTACGGAAAAAAACAAACAAAAAAACATCGGCTCATCAAAACGAAAAATCACCATCGGCCCACCGGGTCCAGCTATGGCTGCATATGTGTTTAGTAGTAATTTGTTGTTGTAGCGGGCTAGCAAAACAACTGTTTTCGAGGGCATTGCCATATTGGAATCCCGACTTCTCTGACGAAGTTAACCAGAACTCGAGTGTGACATCATTCCCAGGTCCGTGTTCTGATTTCCAAGGTAAGTCGAACGCAACACATGAAGTAATGAATAACGACTAAATCTCAGTAACGATTAATGCATTCCTGATTTTGGCATAAGCAGTTACCGTGCTCGGTACCAGAATAATAACATAGTTACTGTAACGCGTTACTTAATAACGCGTTAGTCCCAACACTGAGTATTACTGCGTAAATGTAAAAATCCATCTTTCAGGTAGGACTGCAACATTGTTGGGCTTCATTAAGCAGCAGCACCGTTTAAGCAAACTATATTTGCTTGTTTTTGTTACCTAAAAAGTCTAAAGTAAGTCTAATGTCTAGGGTTTGGTCACCAGTAATGAATGAGTGTGACTTTGTTCTAGCAGGATAACATCTCTGCTTTTGTGTATGATGTGGTCCTGTGGCTTTATCAAGCCATGGTTTCCAGCTCACACTGCAGAGCGTTGTGTTTGAATACAAAGTAGCTGGAATGAGGTCCTCCATGCCCGAGGCCATGGTTCTCAACTGCAAAAGGTTGGACTGTCTGTTCTGGGTTGGCGATTTCTGCTTCATGCGGAGGAGTTCAGGTGTCTGAGTCTTGTTCATGAGCAGGGGAAGGTGGACTGGAAGACTGAGAGGTGGATTGTTGCATCAGGCTTCTGGTCTGCTGAAGTGAGGAGAAAGTGGATCCTGAAGCCATGAAGGCCAAGCTGGAGATTTACATTCACACCCTTACCTTTGGGTAAACTTTGGGTAGCGACCAATAAAATCTGATCACAGCTACGGGCGGGGGAGACTGTCTGAGCTCAGACAATTCAGAAAGGCTGCAGAGTAGAAACATAGAAGGTTTGCTGTGGTGTATGGCACTATTAGATGTTCGTACTATACGCTTTACATGGTATCACTTTTCATCTGATGTGTGCATGGTTTTGTTTTATACCTTAAGCACATTTTACACGTAATCAATTGCAAAAACGACATTTTTTAGAGCTGTTCACCAACTGAAGGGCTCCAGTCTGACAGGATCTTGTGACCAGCTCATTAGTGCAACTTCTCCACATCTTTTCTCTGGTTAACAGATCATGGCGGACTTTTTTTCAGGGTCTGCTAAAACACTGGACACTGGGTGGCCTGGGGGGGTTACTGCACCCAGTTTTCATGCTGTTGTCCAACCTGACTGTACTGTGTGTTAATCAGAACTTCAAAGGCCTTCACAGAGGGTGTGTGAGTCCTTTTAAGGAGAACTGTAAAAGAGCTTTATACTGAAGTAAGTGAATAGGCAATATTTACAGTGTGTAAGTGCACAGCTTAAGTTTGTATGCTCCCTTTTTCAGAGCTTTTTGGCTTTCCTCTTTTCTTACGCCCACAAGAACACACACCTAATACAGTACACAAAACCTCTCACCCTTACACATTCCTGCATTTACCCTTGTGGGTTTTTTTTAGTTTGTTTTGCTGAACCTGCTGCTCCTGCTGATGTCTAGTTGCACCACATGCTGACTTCTGACTCCAAGAGCGTGGTGGCCTGTCTGTGAACTGAGGGCAGCATCTGTCTGAGAGCTGTACCTGGCTGGTACTACGATGTGCTCCAGACTGCTGAAGTCAGAGGGTGAATGTAAATGTTTATGTCTGCTCTTAATTCCCTAATTTGGCCAAATTGGACGTATGAGAAGGTGATGATCTAGCCTGGCCACAGGAATTTTCATGGACAGAGTGCTGAAGTACCTAAGCACTGATTTTAAACACTTAAGGATGAACCTGAAGCAAAAACACTGGGGATCATGTATCTTGCATCAATATAACTTTTTTGTGACAGGAATGAAATGCTGTGCTAAACTTTGCTAATGTGCTAGCCAGAAGTGCACTCCCATATTGTAGAAGTGCAGTTAGTGCGTAATTTACTTCTCTTTTAGTTCAGCCCTCCACCAGCTGATGAGATAAATGCCCAGTATAAGATAAAGGTCTAAACATCTCTTACTTTATTCAGATTTCACAGAGTGTATATTTGTTAATAATTTGATTTGAATTATTTTGGATGAAGATAAAATGTAAGATAATGGAGAATTTCAGTTTTACTTTAAAATTTTGTTTAGTGTAATGTTTACAGTTATATTGAATTTTCTTTCCTTATTTAATTTTTACGTACTGTTCCTTTAATACATGGCAATTGTGCACAGGGGGAGCGATCGCGATCGGCACTGTGGAGTAACAGTCGTGGTGATGAAAAATGGTTGAGCGTCCACTCCAGCTGAAGGAGTTTCTGACCTAAGTGGAGAAGTTCAGCCACCTCGTGTGAGAGGAGAAGAGATATGCATGCTGTTCCAGACTGTTGTGGTAAATAAAGAACATGAAAGCGAAGCTGTTGATTTACTAGTCAATCTACGTCCTTCCAAGTGGTGGAGATCAGTTTTCTCCAAAGGATGGTTTGGCTCTCTCTTGGCGATACACAGCAAATCCAGCATGTCCAAATTAACACTGTCGGATTTGATTTCAACACTATTAAAGTGTCTATATGGGTCCACACCAGAGAGTGTTAATTTAACTCTTTTTGGAGAGTTGGTACGTTAACTCTGATTTAGTGTTAAACACCAAATCTGTCTGGAGTTGATAATTTAACACTTGGTGTTAAGAGTTTATATATTAACTCTCAAAGAGTATTTTAGTTTAACTACGTAAGAGTTATCTTCTAATTCATTCTAAAAAGCGGGAATTTTACTGTTCTGAACTTCTAGACATTTCTTTTGGAAATAAACATTTACTAAAAAGATGCAATGTTTTTGAAAAACATTTATTCTGAACTGTGCACCACAATTTCAAAACATTTTCTGAAAGATGTAACAGTATACATGTTCTCACTTTTATTAGAATTTTGTTTATCAAAAGGTCTGACATGGTAAATGCAAATAACAGCATTCTCATCACTTATTTCTTCAATACAATATGCATGTCCTTCATTCATCCCTTTGTGGAACTTCAACGCACTTCTGCTCTCCCCCATATTCCATCTTCACAAGCATATCCTGTGCGGAGATTGAATAAAAATTAGTTGACACTAATTAATGGCACAAAACAATTGCAGCACAGTGGGAAAAAAAGGAATCATCTTTGAGCCATTACTTGTGTAAAGTATTTTCCCAAAAGACAAGGACACAGGCAACAGGTAATACTGAACTAAATGTAAAACCTCAACCTTTTTCATTTTTACCTAAACCGTGTGCACAAAACTCTGGAGGGATCTATGCTAACGTAGAACCCAGTCAGGACGTCAGCTACTGCTGTTTGCTCGTTTTTTTAATGGGCGATCGTTTTCAGGCTTCAAGTAGCACCATTATACCAACATTTCACATTCTACACATTGTTTTAGGCGTATTTGACCAAAGGTTTGACTGAAAATTCACATGCAAGCTTTTTTTCAAGGCAAACAATACCTTTCAGCTAGCTAAAACAGAATATTGTGCTATCAGCGAGCAACATGGCTAATGCCTTTCACACAGCTTTGTCTCAACTCCAAAGAGCCACAGAAGTAAAAGCTCATAATAATAATTGAAACAATCTTTGAAAAAATGACTTACCAAGCATGGCAAACAACTCAAATATGTAGAGCAAAATGTTCTGAAACGGCTTCACTTCAGCTTCGATTGGAGCCGTGCTGGGGGCGGAGTCTGTGAATTCACTCTATTGGTGTCATAGCCCGTCTAGGAGTTCAGAGTTAAGAGGTCAAGAGTTAATGTTTCCATTGTAACACCTCCAGATTTGACAGAGAAACACTCATTTTTAACACTCGATTTTAACTACTATCATTTTACACCTCAGAGTTACATTAAAAGAATGTGACTCTACTTAGAGTAAAATTAACTCTACTTTTGCAAGAAGACTATTAACACCAAAACATTTAACACTTTTGAATTTGCTGTGTACGGTGAGAAGTTCGATCATCAAGAGGAGACAGTTGAAGTGTTTGGAGCGTCTGATAACGATGCTTCTGGGACGAGGTGTTCCAGGCATGCCAGAGATGGAGTGTTTCCCAAGATGAGACTATGGAAGTGGCTGCGAAGAGGGACGTCTGTAACTCTCTGCCTAGGCAACCTTGGATAAGTGGAAGTGGATGGATGGATAGATGGATGGATGGATGGATGGATGGATTGATAGATGGATGGACAATGGATGAGTGGGTGGATGGATGGATGGATGGATGGATGATGGATGGATGGATGGATGGATGGATGGACGATGGATGGCTCGATGGATGGATGGATGGATGGATGGATGGATGCATGGATGCATGGATGGATGGATGGATGGATGTACGATGGATGGATGGATGGATGGATGGATGATTGGATGAGTGGATGATGGATGATAGATGATGGATGGATGATGGATGGATGGATAGATGAATGATGGATGATGAATGGATGAAGGATGGATAGATGATGGATGGATGGATGAGTGGATGATGGATGGATGGATGAATGGATGGACGATGGATGGATGGATGGATGGATGGATGGATGGATGGATGGATGTACGATGGATGGATGGATGGATGGATGATTGGATGAGTGGATGATGGATGATGGATGATGTATGGATGTATGGATGTATGGATAGATGATGGATGGATGGATGGATGGATGGATGGATGGATGGATGTACGATGGATGGATGGATGGATGATTGGATGAGTGGATGATGGATGATGGATGATGTATGGCTGTATGGATAGATGATGGATGGATGATGGATGGATAGATGAATGATGGATGATGAATGGATGAAGGATGGATAGATGATGGATGGATGGATGAGTGGATGATGGATGGATGGATGAATGGATGGACGATGGATGGATGGATGGATGCATGAATGCATGCATACAATGTATGCAACTAAAAAAAACCCACAAGGGTAAATGCAGGAATGTGTAAGGGTGAGAGGTTTTGTGTACTGTATTATGTGTGTGTGATCTTTTGGGCGTAAGAAAAGAGGAAAGCCAAAAAGGGTGCATACAAACTTAAGCCGTGCACTTACACACTGTAAATATTGCCTATTCACTTACTTCAGTATAAAGCTCTTTTACAGTTCTCCTTAAAAGGACTCACACACCCTCTGTGAAGGCCTTTGAAGTTCTGATTAACACACAGTACAGTCAGGTTGGACAACAGCATGAATACTGGGTGCAGTAATCCCCCCAGGCCACCCAGTAGATGAATGATGGATGATGAATGGATGAAGGATGGATAGATGATGGATGGATGAGTGGATGATGGATGGATGGATGAATGGATGGACGATGGATGGATGGATGGATGGATGGATGATGGATGGATGGATGGATTGATAAATGGATGGATGATGGATGGATAGATGAATGATGGATGATGAATGGATGAAGGATGGATAGATGATGGATGAATGGATGAGTGGATGATGGATGGATGGATGAATGGATGGACGATGGATGGATGGATGGATGCATGAATGCATGCATACAATGCATGCAACTAAAAAAAACCCACAAGGGTAAATGCAGGAATGTGTAAGGGTGAGAGGTTTTGTGTACTGTATTATGTGTGTGTTCTTGTGGGCGTAAGAAAAGAGGAAAGCCAAAAAGCTCTGAAAAAGGGTGCATACAAACTTAAGCCGTGCACTTACACACTGTAAATATTGCCTATTCACTTACTTCAGTATAAAGCTCTTTTACAGTTCTCCTTAAAAGGACTCACACACCCTCTGTGAAGGCCTTTGAAGTTCTGATTAACACACAGTACAGTCAGGTTGGACAACAGCATGAATACTGGGTGCAGTAATCCCCCCAGGCCACCCAGTAGATGAATGATGGATGATGAATGGATGAAGGATGGATAGATGATGGATGGATGAGTGGATGATGGATGGATGGATGAATGGATGGACGATGGATGGATGGATGGATGGATGGATGGATGGATGATGGATGGATGGATTGATAAATGGATGGATGATGGATGGATAGATGAATGATGGATGATGAATGGATGAAGGATGGATAGATGATGGATGGATGGATGAGTGGATGATGGATGGATGGATGGATGCATGAATGCATGCTGGATGGATGGATGGATGGATGGATTCATGGATTCATGGATTCGTGGATAGATGATGGATGGATGGATGGATGGATTCATGGATTCGTGGATAGATGATGGATGGATCGATGGATTCATGGATTGATGATGGATGGATAGATGATGGATGGATGGATGAATGATGGATGGATGGATGGATGGATGGATAGATGATGGATGGATGGATGATGGATGGATAGATGGATAGATGATTGAT
This sequence comes from Diplotaxodon limnothrissa, assembly GCF_057381915.1. Classification (NCBI taxonomy): domain Eukaryota; kingdom Metazoa; phylum Chordata; class Actinopteri; order Cichliformes; family Cichlidae; genus Diplotaxodon; species Diplotaxodon limnothrissa. The sequence continues at coordinate 1,045,602 of NC_140609.1, read as the reverse complement.
GGATAGATGATGGATGGATAGATGATGGATGGATGAATGGTAAATGGTAAATGGCCTGCATTTGTATAGCGCTTTTCTAGTCCCTAAGGACCCCAAAGCGCTTCACACTACATTCAGTCATTCACCCATTCACACACACATTCACACACTGGCGATGGCAAGCTACATGGATGAATGGATGAATGGATGGATGGATGGATTGATGGAAGGATGGATGATGGATGGATGGATAATGGATGAATGGATGGATAGATGATGGAAGGATGGATGGATGATGGACGATGGATGATGGACGATGGATGATGGACGATGGATGGATGGATGGATGGAAGGATGGATGATGGATGGATAATGGATGAATGGATGGATAGATGATGGATGGATGGAAGGATGGAAGGGTGGATCGATGATGGACGATGGATGATGGACGATGGATGGATGGATGGATGGACAATGGATGGATGGATAGATGGATGAAATGCTGGATGGATGGATGGATGGATGATGGATGGATGGATGGATGGATGGATGGATGGATGGATAGATGATGGATAGCTGATCGATGGATGAATGGATGGATAGATGATTGATGGATGAATGGAAGGATGGATAGATGATGGATGGATGGATGGATGGATAGATGATTGATGGATAGATGATGAGTGGATGAATGGATGGTTTGGCTCTCTCTTGGCGATACGGTGAGAAGTTCAGCCATCAAGAGGAGACAGTTGAAGTGTTTGGAGCGTCTGATAACGATGCTTCTGGGACGAGGTGTTCCAGGCATGCCAGAGAGTGTTTCCCAAGATGAGGCTATGGAAGTGATTGCGAGGAGGGACGTCTGTGACTCTCTGCCTAGGCAACCTTGGATAAGTGGAAGTGGATGGATGGATGGATGGATGAGTGGATGATGGATGATGGATGGATGGATTGATAGATGGATTGACAATGGATGAGTGGATGATGGATGGATGGATGGATGGATGGATGGATGGATGGATGGACGATGGATGGATGAGTGGATGAGTGGATGATGGATGGATGGATGGATGATGGATGGATGGATTGATAAATGGATGGATGATGGATGGATGGATGGATGGATGGATGGATAGATGATGGATGGATGGATGGATTCATGGATTCGTGGATAGATGATGGATGGATGGATGGATTCATGGATAGATGATGGATGGATGGATGGATTGGTAGATGACGGATGGATAGATGATGGATGGATAGATGATGGATGGATGGATGGATGATGGATGGATGGACAATGGATGGATGGACGATGGATGGATGGATAGATGGATAGATGATTGATGGATAGATGATGGATGGATGAATGGATGGATAGATGATGGATGGATGAATGGATGAATGGATGAATGGATGGATGGATGGAAGGATGGATGATGGATGATGGATGGATAAAGGATTAGTGGATGGATAGATGATGGAAGGATGGATGGATGATGGACGATGGATGATGGACGATGGATGATGGACGATGGATGGATGGATGGATGGATGGATGGATGGAAGGATGGATGATGGATGGATAATGGATGAATGGATGGATAGATGATGGATGGATGGAAGGATGGAAGGATGGATCGATGATGGACGATGGATGATGGATGATGGATGATGGACGATGGATGGATGGATGGATGGATGGAAGGATGGATGATGGATGGATAAAGGATTAGTGGATGGATAGATGATGGAAGGATGGATGGATGATGGACGATGGATGATGGACGATGGATGATGGACGATGGATGGATGGATGGATGGATGGATGGATGGAAGGATGGATGATGGATGGATAATGGATGAATGGATGGATAGATGATGGATGGATGGAAGGATGGAAGGATGGATCGATGATGGACGATGGATGATGGATGATGGACGATGGACGATGGATGGATGGATGGATTGATTGATAGATGGATTGACAATGGATGAGTGGATGATGGACGATGGATGGATGGATGGATGGATGGATGGAAGGATGGATGATGGATGGATAAAGGATTAGTGGATGGATAGATGATGGAAGGATGGATGGATGATGGACGATGGATGATGGACGATGGATGATGGACGATGGATGGATGGATGGATGGATGATGGATGGATAATGGATGAATGGATGGATAGATGATGGATGGATGGAAGGATGGAAGGATGGATCGATGATGGACGATGGATGATGGATGATGGACGATGGACGATGGATGGATGGATGGATTGATTGATAGATGGATTGACAATGGATGAGTGGATGATGGATGGATGGATGAATGGATGGATAGATGATGGATGGATGGAAGGATGGAAGGATGGATCGATGATGGACGATGGATGATGGACGAGGGATGGATGGATGGATGGATGGATGGACAATGGATGGATGGATGATGGATGGATGAATGGATGGTTTGGCTCTCTCTTGGCGATACGGTGAGAAGTTCAGTCATCAAGAGGAGACAGTGGAAGTGTTTGGAGCGTCTGATAACGATGCTTCTGGGACGAAATTGGAGGGTCATTCCCCTCATCCCCAGACTCTGCTTCCTCCTCGGAAGACGTATCAGTGGGATTAAGGAGGTCCTCGAAGTATTCCTTCCACCGCCTGACAATTTTCTCAGTCGACGTCAGCAGCGCTCCGCCAGCACTATACACAGTGCAGGTAGAGCACCGCTTTCCCCTCCTGAGACGCCTGACGGTTTACCAGAATCTCTTCGAGGCAGTCCGAAAGTCTTTTTCCATGGCCTTTCCGAACTCCTCCCACACCCGAGTTTTTGCTTCAGCCACTGCCCGAGCCGCATTCCGCTTGGCCTGTCGATACCTGTCGGCTGCCTCCGGAGTCCCACAGGCTAACCAAGCCCGATAGGACTCCTTCTTCAGCCTGGTGGCTCCCTTCGCCTCTGGTGTCCACCATTTGGTTCGGGGATTACCACCACGGCAGGCACCAACCACCTTGCGGCCGCAGCTCAATGCTCCAGGTGGAGCACCTTCCAGCCATGCGTAGAGGTGAGCCCGACTATATCTAGCCAGTACCTCTCAACCTCACGCATTAACTCAGGCTCCTTCCCCACCAGAGAGGTGACATTCCATGCCCCTATTGCCAGTCTTGGCAGCTGGGGATCAGTCCGCCAGGGCCTCCGCTCCTGGCCGCCACCCAGCACACAATGCACCTGACCTCTATGGCGCCTCCTGCGGGAGGATGGGCCCATGTCTCCTCTTTGGGCTGCGCCCGGCCGGACTGAGGCCCGGCCACCAGACGCTCGCCCTCGGGCACCCTCCCCGGGCCTGGTAACCCTATCCCGGGCAGGGTAAACTGTTCCCTTGATGTTCTCTTCATACACTCAAAAAAATCAACTAGGGCATGTGTTTGATTAACAAAGTAGTAATATGTTTACATCACATGAAGAAATCATTTTTATGCTCATTAAATGATTCATTCTTTTTTGTTGAATATAAATCAAAGAAAACTTTGATGAGTTAAATTCGTTCATGGCAATCCAATGAGAATGAGGTCCATCAAACCAAAGGCTCTGATAGCGTCATGTATTGCGCATGCTCCACGCCCACCGGATGCGGAAAGGTCCGTTGAGAAGTTAACGAGCGCACGTGGAGTTACTTCTTTGGCATACCTGATAGTGAGGTAAGTAATATTTCTTGATATATTTATTTAGGTTAGTGGAGTGAGAGATAAATACTATTAGTTAAAATTTTTTACCTGTGTAGTGTGGAGATTTATATATAGCAGGGAGGTTGTAGACCCAAACATTTTTCAAATGTAAGTCGGTGAATTTAATGTTTTTTTTTAAAACTTAACCGGAGTCGCTAATTGTTGCAACAGAGCAAAAACTGATGAGGTTATTTTGGTAAGTTCGTTTTTTTGTTTTTGTTTCTGTCGACTTTGAATGAGGTGTGTTTCATGGTTATCTGCGTTGGTAGGACTGTTTTTCTTCTCTGGAGTTAGCTAACTTTGAAGAGCGGGAAAGCCGCATAGAGCCGTAACGTCTTCGCATATAGCTCCATGAATGACAGGTTACTTTCTGCTTAACCGGAGTTGGTGATTGTTGGTAGTAGTGGTAAGACTGACCGACATGGTTTTGGTGATTTTATGAGTGTTTTATGATGCTCTATCTAAAATTCCTGTTTTTGTCAGTGGAGTTTAGTCGCGGGCAACCGCATTAACTGGATTGATGAAAGGTTTAATTCAACTAAACCAGCGTTTAGGGGAGTTAATAACAAGGAGTAAGATAAAATCTGTCACAATAATTGCATGTGCATTTTCTTTTTTTGTAATATATTCACTTAGTTTTCGAATTCAGAATGATTTAGGTGGATAATTGTTCGGGTTATAGTTTCTCTGGTGCTCTGCATTAGGCTGACTAACGGTGCGTTCACACCGAACGCGATAGACGCCCCTAGCTGATCTCGTGCACATTTGCACCTCGAAGCGCGTCCAGCATGAACTGGTCGAGCTTTATATGCAATTTTCACGCGTAAGAAGAAGAGATCTGGGAGGAAGTAGTGCCAGACGGTATGTTATTAAAATGGCAGCTGTCAATCTAGCGTTTGAAGAAAGAGTCTCCCTTCTCTATTTGCTGTGGAGAGCAGAGCAGTGCCTAAAGGACGTCCTCACCGTACCTGGGTCCATCAGGTCTTCCACAAGCGTGAGCAGTTTGGTGAGTTTCACCACTTGCTCCAGAAGCTCCGTCTGGATGACGGCCGCTTTCAGCTGTACCACCTTCTGTCCCTTGCCGAGTTTGAGAAGCTGCTGTCCCGCAGATTTTACCAACTCGAGCGGTAGACGTGATAAGCGCGAATGCACAAAATGCACCACACAAACTGCAGTGCGTATTTTACTTCGCGCTTCAAAGGCGTCAGTCGTGTGAAGTAGGCAGAAAAGCATTTTCTCAATGCAAATCTGCTTCCGAAGTTTAGCTGGACCCCCAGTCGCGCTTCATCGTGCTCCTCCATTGACTTTACATGTAAACCTGAAGCTCTGGTCGCGTCTATCGCGTTCGGTGTGTACGCACCGTAACAGTCTTCACATTTCACAGTATGTAGATATTAACACAAATTTGTCAGAGTAATAACTTTGTTTTAATTAATTTCTCTCCCCAGAAATACATCACAAAATAAAGCCACATTCCCATGCTCTGAGATTCTTATGCACCTCCTCAACAATACATGGTAAGTTCATGTTTGCCTTATTATTATTATTATTATTATGTTATTTATTTATTTTTTTTGGATGATGCAGAAGTTTAATCTCCTTGACGTTTTCTAATGCATATTTCATTTTTTATCAGTGACGTGTATGTGGCAGTGCAAGCATTGTGTTACCAGAGAGAGCAGCAGGTACAAATTACTTCAACATTATAAACTACATCATCATTACGGAATAGGTCAACATTATCTGTGCATATATGTTAATTGTCCGTGCACATTTAAGACTTGGAGTGGACTGAACACTCATGTCTATAAAGCTCATTCATCTCAGTTTACACAGACAGCTTCAAGTTCAGTAACTTTTAAATGTGAGTTATGTGACTGCAGTGACGTCTTCTCTGAGAGAGATTTTTTTGTCCATATTGGAACACATCTGCGAAGTAACGAGACAGGTAGTTGTGTGTTTCTTGGTTGCCCTTTCAAGACAAATATTTACAATACATTTTATACACACAAAAAGAGGAAGCATCATCCACACACACTTAAAGATTTTAAAGCCAGTGTAGTTACACGTGTGGACCCAGTTCAAGTGATAGAGTCCTCTGATAATGTAAGGGCTAGCTGTTCTGAAGATGTATCCTATGGTGAATTTGAAAGTGAGTCAGTGACAGAATGTGATAATAGTGATGTTGAAAATCAGCCCGAACTAATTGAACGGAAATTAGCAGTAATATTGTTGAAATTGGAACACATATTTCATGTTCCAGCAAAAGGATTAGATGAGTTCTTAGAGGAGTTAGTTTTTCTGTTGAGTTCAGCTAGTGTACCTCTGACAAAACGTACAATTACAGAAATTTTTAAGAGCCATAACCTCCATATTAGTCAGGCTGTTATTGAAGAGCTTGCAAATTCTGTATGTGTTTCTAACCCTGTGGCTAAAATATTGGGAAAGTGTGGCCCTCTTGCCACTCCTTATAAAAGAAAACTATACTACATACAAAATTTTAGGGTTGTAGAGCCTGTTGAGTATTTTTTATCGATAGACCAAAGGAAGTCATTTCAGTACATCCCTTTATTACAGTTATTGCAGGAAATATTGAGTCACAATAAATTGCTGGATAGAGTGATTGAAGAACAAATAGCTCAAGAAAATAGAGAGAATCTGAATGGTGATCAGAGGGTTTACAGATCTTTTCGAGATGGGGAGCATTATAAAAGAAATAGCTTTCTAGATGGTGAGAAGTTGAGAATTTCTATTAACCTTTATATTGATGATTTTGAGGTTTGTAATCCTCTTGGGACCTCACGGAAAAAGCACAAGCTTTGTGGTGTATATTGGGTCTTGGGCAATTTACCACCTGGTACTCATTCAGCCCTTTCATCCATTTATTTGGCAATCCTTTGCAAGAGTGAAGATTTGAGGACATTTGGGTTTGAAAAAGTCTTTGATCCACTTTTGAGAGATCTGGTAACTTTGGAGCAACATGGTGTGTTCATCAGTCAGTTGAACGAGTGTATTAAAGGAACTGTGAGCTGCGTCATAGCTGACAACCTAGGAGCCCATGGGCTGGCAGGTTTTGTGGAAAGTTTTTCTGCTGAATACATATGCAGATTCTGTACAGCTAAAAAATCTGAAATAAAGTCAGTGACTGCTGGTGATTTTGAGCATAGAACACCGGAACTTCATGAATTCCATTTGAAGCGTGCACAAGAAACAGCAAGTGCTTGTTGTGGAGTTAAGCGAGATTGTATTTTGAGTAAGAATCTGAGCCATTTTCATGTCACTGCAGGCTACCCTCCAGATGTAGCACATGATCTGCTAGAGGGCATAATACCAGTGGAGCTTGCGCATTGTTTTTCTTTTTTAATCTCTAAAAAGTATTTCACCTTAGAAAAACTTAACAACTTAATCCAAAATTTTGAGTATAAATGGGCAGATAAAACCAACCGGCCTCATGCAATTCCCCAGACTTTCTCATTAAAAAAAAATATTGGTGGAAATGCACATGAAAATTGGTCTCTGCTTCGTTTGTTGCCTCTAATTATTGGTCCACTTGTTCCAGAGGATGAACCTGCATGGCATATTGTTTTGGATCTGAAGGACATTGTGGAGCTTGTTGTAGCCCCTGTCCAGTCTGATGAGTCGATTTCCTACCTTGAGTGTAAAATCAGTGAACATCGCCAGAGATACCAAGAACTTTTTCCAAACAACAGTCTTCTCCCTAAACATCATTATTTGGAGCACTACCCTGCTCTGATTCGGCATTTTGGGCCTCTTGTCCACAAATGGACAATGAGATTTGAGGCGAAACATAGTTTTTTTTAAACAAATTGCTCGCCATACAAACTGTTTTAAGAACATACCTGTTACACTTGCCAAAAAACATCAGCTCGTGATTGCCTCTGACTTGCACTCTTCTGACCATAAGACACCTTTAATGGTAAATGTTGGCTCATCAGTACCAATTGATGTTCTGAAAAGTGATATCGCAGTAGCTATAAAGCAAAGATTACCAGATGAAACTGATGTCCATATTACAAAAAGCGTGTCATACAATGGCATGAACTACAGCACAGGAATGATAGTTGTTCATGGGCAAATATTTGGTTTGCCAGAGTTTGCAGAAATTCTGCAGATTTTTATTTTGCATGGCAGAATATACTTTTTTGTAAAAAAGTTCTCTGCTTGGTATCGAGAGCACTTCAGAGCTTTTGAGCTTGACATGTCACATGCGAGAGAGGTGTCTCTGATTGAGCATGGGGAACTACTCGATGACTACCCGTTAGCTGCCTATTCAGTGGGAGGCCTGCGTCTGGTTACTCTGAAGAGACACACTAACTTGCAGGGTAAACAGGAGTGATGTTTGTAAGTATTTTCCCCCTATATCACCTGGCACAGTAAATAATACATCATACTTTGCAGACCAATTGCTACTTAATTTATTGAGAGTAGATTTCTTTTAAGCATCTTATGCAAGAATTGTCATTAATTAGAAGAATGCAAGACAAATCTGGAAAATGCACTATTCACTTCTCCAGTAAAAAAATTCCTCGAGGCCAAGGTGACATCATCAAATTATCGTTGACATTAGAATTTGTTACACACACTCGCACAATAGTCAATGAGTACATCTTTATTTATTTTTTAAATATTTGATATTTGTCCAGGTCAGCATGATGCCCCAGCCCATAAGACTGAGGATCATTCTCGGAGAAGATGATGCCAGGAAACTAATTTTACCAGCTGGGATATCAGACTCCATTGAGGAATTGTGTCAGGAAATAAAGACAAATTTTGGAGTGCAACAGGATTTTCGTCTTCAATATCAAGATCCTGATTTCGGAAATGATTTTGTAAATCTGACTGCGATCTCTGAAATTAATGATAAAGCAACTTTAAAGGTTGTATACTTGGATAGTGTGCAGTTGCAAAGTTTTACAGAAGATGGAGTGACATGTCAACCAGTGCGAAGTCCAACACATTCCTTTTCAAGCTCTTCAGACACAGACAATACAAGGCCCGTTTCATCGTCAGGTTCATCACCGTCTACAAGACTGTCAGTGTGGCCAAGTGTCTTCACAGTCCCTCGTTTCAGCTATGAGGCTGAACTGCAACTTGAAAAGGCCAATGCTGAGTTCATTGCTGGTGGAACTCATTTGACCCCCTCACCAAAACTGAAATCCCACCTTTTAGAAAGGCTGGCTGAAGAAATAATAAAATTTAAAGTCTATCCAACTGACAATGACCTGAATGAAGTTGCAGAAGCCCTTGTCAAACAGCATCCTTGTCTGAGGGAGCAGGGATCCTTTAATGGCTGTTATGGTTGGAAAATTAGCCTCAAGTATAAAATGGCCAATGTCCGGACCAAACTGAGAGGCCTGGGCTGTGCTGAGGTGTTGGTAAATTCACTAAAGAACAAGGCCCAAGACAAAAGTAAGGCAGCATTGAATGTGAAAAAGCCTAGAAGAGCAGAAGTCAATTACTGTCCGCAGTATCCAAAAGGAGAAACCACTGACAGCCTGGAAAAAGAGAGAATTGCACTGCTTTCAGAGGTTCAGAAGAGAAACAATGACAATATAGTGACAATGAAAATGCAGAAGACTTTTTCGTACAGAAGGCAAGAAGTTATTCAAGGACAGCCCTTTATTGCAGATTTTAAAAGCAGATGGCCAGCTCTGTTCACCGAGAAAGAGGTGCATGTCCTATATGTCTAACTTTTAGAGTGTGTTTATGGTTGACCAGTTATTTCTTGCTTCACTAATATTGACATAACATAGTGATAAAACAGCTAATAATTCCTGGTATGTCCTTCCTCTGGTGCATATTATAAGTGCATTGTTCATGTTTTTCAGATTGACAAGGAATTCCTGCGCATATCGACAGTACCGCTGCTATCTAGATTCTTTTATGAGCTAGACTTGTACACTCCACGCATGATGGAGCTCTTTCGAGGCAAAGGTGGGGTGGCTGGCAGAAAAACGAGACACATCATGGTGGCCATCTCTAAGGTGGGTTAGATCTGTGCTTAAGAACTTTTTATGCCCATAATCTGGCAATTTTATGAGCAAAGATATCTATACATATGGTAGGCAAAAGTCCTAAGAGGTTTTCATATCTTATACAAATTATATAAGCATCAGTCTTATATTAATAAGTAATTGATAAAATCGTATGGTTAATTTTGATCAAAATGGGGGAAAAAAACCCCAAAAAAACATTAGTGTTGCCTCATTTTGTGTCTGATTTGGTTTAGACAGATGTTTTGAGGTGGCTGTAGCTCAGGTGGTAGAGCAGGTCAGCTACTAATCAGAAGCTTGGCGGGTTGGTCCCAAGCTCCTCCAGTGTGCATGCCAAATATCCTTGGGTAAGATACTAACCCCAAGTTGCTCACCGATGCATTCATCGGAGTGTGAATGTGTATGAATGTTAGACAGTAAGCACTAAACCCGGTGGCGCCAGTGTTCGACAGCCTCGACCTCTGTCAGTGCGCCCCAGGGTGGCTGTGGCTACAATGTAGCTTACCATCACCAGTGTGTGAATGTGTGGATGACTGGATATGTAAAGCGCTTTGGGGTCCTTAGGGACTAGTAAAGTGCTATATAAATACAGGCCATTTAAACAGTTTAGAAAAAGTGATTGGGTGAATGAATTGTTGTATAAAGGCAGCTTTGAGTGCTCTGAGTAGAAAAACGCTATATAAGAACCAGTCTATTTACCATGTGGCCTTTTGGACTCTTCCAAACTAAGTATTCCTTTTTCAAACTGCTGCCTAAAAGTTAAATATTGTCATTATGGATTCCCTTTTTTCTTAGGATGACACAATACATGCAAGACGAGCATGCATCCTGAAGTCCTTGTGTGTCTACCTGAATGAAGACCATGAGAAACTTGTGAAGGAATATACGGTCAGTTATATTCACAAGTTGTTCTGTGTTATGTAATTTGCTCCAGGAGTTATGGGTAATTTCGATATATGAAATGGTAAAATGTGACACCACGTGTGAATAAAAGATATTGCAATTGGTCCTTGTTTTGTTTCATGTCAAATTTCTGAGGTGTGAAACCAGAGACATAGAATTTAGTAAATATATCAGCATATTCACGCTGATTGCTGAATTCCTTTATTTTTTTCATATGTAGACTCAAACAAATGTATTATTATATTTTACGTCACAGAACACTGAGGCCAACACTGAAGCCATGGAACAAACTGTGATGGGAGTGTATGTCATACATCAGGAGGGTGCGGAGCCTGGAGATGACCCAGAGAACATCAGTGTCCTGATTGAAGGCGTGGAGGTTCTCACTGGTTTGAGGGGCATTGCAATTGCTTGTGCTCTGTTATTTGGACTGATATACTGTCTGAACCTAAGCTACCCACCGGAGCTCAAATGCACTTTTGAAGTCTTGCAAAAGATTATCATGAAGCTGGATGGACAGAGGTTGTCATCCAAGGCACAGTTTCTAAAAAACAAGCTAATGGGGTGAATGAGCTTGAAACAGACTCAGGCAAGCCAGATATTTTTTTTTCAAGGTTTTTGCAATTCAAATATGTGTTTACTGTTTTAAAGTTTAAAATTGTAAGTTATAAAATGTTCATATAAACTATGTGGTTTGCTCTGCGGCTATTATACAAAGATTGTTTGTTCATAACTTAAAGTCTTATACAGTTTAAGTGTAAACACTGATTTTTGCCAGATGGCAATTGTTACAAAGGCAAATGCACACTGGTTTTCACAAATTGTTTGAGTGGAGCAGTTATGCTCAAAATTGAATGTTTTCTCCACACGTTAAATAGCATAAAGTCACTATTAATGGATACAGCCTGATTAAATGGAGGACTAATGTATGCAAGCAACATAGTAATGTTGTAATATTATAGTAATGTTGAATGTTATGTCTGAGCTTTAAATTGTGTTAAAATTCATATTGTTGTTTGCAATGCATATTTTACTACATTTTACGAAAGTTGCTTTGGGGATAATATTTTTTGTCTGCAAACTATTCAACAGACTTATTTCATTTTTATTATTAGGGTTAGGGTTATTTTATTGTATTTTTTCTTTCAGTCAGCATGTCTTGATCTGGAAGTTCTGTGGTCTTAGTATGAGATGGTTAAAGGGGAGAAAGCTAGGCTGAACTGGGATCCTGCCAACTGTTTTAAGAATGTTCAAGCAAAATAAAAGATGGTTTTGCAAGTTATCATTTATGTATGTTTCATTAATTTAATTAAAAGCAATGTTTACATAAGCAATACAAACACTAACTGAAACATGATTGGTGTAAGTACTACAGACATAAATTACATTTGTTCATTCAACAAGATTAACATTGGTGTAACAAACAAATATTTTACTAGTTCATGTAACAAGACTGTCATGGTCCCTGTGCCTCACCAGCTGATTCTGTATTAGGCAACATGTTTTCTCTCTTTCTCTCTCTCTCTCTCTCTCTCTTGCTCTCTCTCCTGCCGGGGCGATGCTCATTACGGGCTCCCGCCCCTGGCCCACGCACCTGCTGCCGATCGGGATAATCACAAGGCCGATTTAAGACAGCAGCACTGTGTCACTCGTCGCTGGATCGTTGAGTTATCAGCGTCAGTCGCTCAGTAGATTGCAAATAAGGATCTGTGAGTTCGTTCCGTCTGTTCGCCTCTAACTATTATCTCTGTGTACAGATCTATCCCGGACCTTTCCCTGCCTGCCTGTCATCCCGTGGACGAGTGTGTGGTTGGTGTTTCCCCAGTGTAGGGAGTGAAGAGAGAGAGCCTTTGGAGGACGTCAGATCCCCGTCTTTTCCCTCACATACCCCGGAACCCTGGACCCCCCTCCCCTCCCTCCAGCACTTTGTAAATAGCATCACCTGGTGTCGTTGTGTGAAATAAATCTGTAAATCCTGTAAGGAGTCCCGGTCTGCGCCTGAGTCCGTTAACTGAAACCTGACAGAACGATCCAGCCATCATGGACTCAGCAGGTCGGGACCCAGCCGCTCAGGACCCTGTCGCTCAGGCACTCATCGCTCAGGGAGCTGCTCTGGCTCGACACGAGCAAATGCTCGAGCGGCTCCACCACGAAATGGCGGCGCTTACGCAGGCGGTCGCTCGCTTAACACCTCTGGAGAGTGATCCCCGGCCGGCGGCTCCCGCCCCCCAGGAGCCTGCGCCTGCCGCTGCGAGCACACCTCCGGCACCTCCGCCACCCTCGGACGGACCCCTGCCCACGCCGGAACCTTTTACGGGTGAGTCGGACAAGTGTGCTGGGTTTCTGGCTCAATGTACTCTTGTGTTCCGTGAGCAGCGGCGCTTCCATAACAACGACGGTGCCAAAATAACCTTTTTTGTCCAGTTGCTGCGGGACCGGGCTTTAAAGTGGGCTCAGGTCGTGCTTAGCTCGGATCCTGGGATTGCCTATGCTGATTTCCTGTCTAAATTCCAGACTGTGTTCAATAAGGGCTCAGGCGCTGAAGTCGCCGCGCTTCGTCTGCTGAACTACAAACAAGGGAAGCGGAGCATGTCTGACTATTCTATTGATTTTTGGATTTTGGCTGAAGAGACAGGCTGGGGCCCGGAGGCCTTACGGAGTGCACTGCTCAATAATGTTCGTGAGGAGGTGAAAGATGAACTCATTATGCGAGATCTCCCCGACTCTCTTACCGAGTTAATGGCTTTATGTATTAAGGTGGATGACCGGCTGCGGGCTCGTCGTCTGCCACGGCACTACAATTCCCAGGAGGCCACGGGGCAGTGGAGGGCTGGCTCCACCTCGGAGCCCAGCTCTTCCCGGCAGGCAGAGAGCGCAGACGGAGGAGAGCAACCCATGCAGATTGGAGGCTCGCATCTCTCCGCCGCGGAACGCCAGCGCCGTATCTCTGCCGGTGAGTGCCTCTATTGCGGCCACAAGGGACATGTGGTCGCCTCTTGCCCATCTCGAGCAAAAGGTCGCGCCCACCAGTGACGGTAGGAGTGCTGGTGGGCGGTCTCAGCCAAGACAAATCTCCTCCACGGTTAATGCTGTCTGCCCAGCTCACGGTCAACACCAAAGGTCATGTTCTCTCCGTTTTGATAGATTCAGGGGCGGAACAGAATTTTATCGACTCTGAGCTAGCAGACCGCCTTCAGCTAGGGCAGGAACCTCTTCCCCACACTTTGCGTGTCACTGCTTTGTCCGGCCAGCGCCTACCTGACATTACTCACGTCACTGAGCCCGTTATTCTCACTCTGTCTGGCAACCATACTGAGGAAATATGTTTTTTTGTGTTTAAGGCCACTCGGACGCCGCTCGTTCTCGGGCACCCCTGGCTTCGTCAACACAACCCGTGCATTAATTGGCTTACGGGACGCATTACGGGGTGGGGAGAGGAATGCCATATGACCTGCCTTAAATCCGCCTCACCGCCTCACACACCAGCCTCCCTCGCCAAGTCGACCGCGCCCTCCGATTTGTCCGGAGTACCCCCTGTTTATCATGATCTCGCCGAAGTGTTTCGCAAGGACCGGGCCCAGTCGTTGCCTCCTCACCGACCGTACGATTGCGCTATCGACTTACTCCCTGGCGCGCCATTGCCTACTAGCCGTCTCTACAGCATCTCTCTACCGGAGCGAGAGGTTATGGAGTCGTACATCTCAGAGTCCCTCGCCGCCGGCTTGATCCGCGCATCCTCATCGCCCGTAGCAGCAGGGTTTTTCTTCGTCGAGAAGAAAGACAAGTCTCTCCGCCCGTGCATCGACTACCGTGGATTAAATAACATAACCATCAAAAACAAATATCCACTCCCACTTCTGACCTCTGCTTTTGAGCTGCTCCAGGGGGCGACAGTTTTCAGCAAATTGGACTTGAGGAGCGCATATCACTTAGTTCGGATCCGAGAGGGCGACGAGTGGAAGACCGCCTTCAATACTCACCTTGGACACTTTGAATACTTGGTTATGCCATTCGGCCTCTCTAATGCCCCTGCAGTTTTTCAAGCACTCGTTAATGATGTCTTGAGGGATTTCATTGACAGGTTCGTCTTCGTCTACCTCGACGACATCCTGATCTTCTCCAAATCACTGTCAGAGCATGAGACCCACGTCAGACAGGTCCTGCAACGCCTGCTGGAAAATCGGTTGTTCGTAAAAGGTGAGAAATGTGTCTTCCACGTGTCCACAGTTGCCTTCTTAGGCTACGTCATCGAGCAGGGAGACCTACGTCCTGACCCAGCTAAGGTGGAAGCCGTGGTGGAGTGGCCTGAACCCCCCAACCGACGGCAGCTGCAGCGGTTCCTCGGCTTCGCCAACTTCTATAGGAGGTTCATCCGGGACTATAGCAAGGTAGCTCTGCCTTTAACGCAATTGACCTCTCCCAAGGTTCCTTTTCAGTGGAACGATGCTGCCCAATCAGCCTTCCTGGAGCTGAAAGAGCGATTCGCCTCAGCACCCATTCTGGTCCAGCCCGACCTGACCCTGCAGTTTGTGGTGGAGGTGGACGCATCCGACACGGGAGTAGGAGCGGTCCTCTCACAACAGAGGGATGGTAAGCTCCACCCGTGTGCCTTTTTCTCCCGTCGTCTCACCCCCGCAGAACGCAACTACGACATTGGCGATCGGGAACTTCTTGCCATCAAGCTCGCCTTGGAGGAATGGAGGCACTGGCTGGAGGGCACTGCCCAACCGTTCATCGTTTGGACAGACCATAGGAATCTGGCATATCTGCAAACCGCAAAGAGGCTTAACGCCAGACAAGCAAGGTGGGCTCTGTTTTTTACGCGGTTCCACTTTTCAATCACTTACAGGCCAGGATCCCGCAACGTCAAGCCGGACGCCCTGTCTCGACAGTTCTCCACCTCCGAAGACCCGGCGGACCCTGCTCCCATCCTCCCGGCCACCTGTGTGGTGGGGGCTGTCTCCTGGGAGATCGAGTCAGCCATTCGCGAGGCTCAGAGAGCCGAACCGGATCCAGGAGGCGGTCCTGCGGGGCGCCTGTTCGTTCCCCAACCTGTCAGGTCTCAGGTGTTACAGTGGGCACACACAGCCCGTTTCTCCTGTCACCCAGGAATACACCGCACAATTGCTTTCCTGCAGCGCTACTTTTGGTGGCCCACCCTGAGCCGGGACGCCAAGGAATACGTCTCCGCGTGTGCAACCTGCGCTCGAAACAAGACCCCAAACCAGCCACCCTCGGGTCCGCTTCATCCCTTACCCACGCCTACCAGACCATGGTCCCATATTTCTCTGGATTTTGTGACCGGCCTCCCGCCATCTGCAGGTAATACGGCCATACTCACGATCGTTGACCGCTTTTCTAAGGCGGCTCACTTTGTTGCTCTGCCCAAGCTGCCTACAGCATTGGAGACTGCTCGCCTGCTCACCACCCATGTCTTTCGCCTGCACGGCATTCCAGATGACATCGTGTCTGACCGGGGTCCTCAATTCACGTCCCGTGTGTGGAGGGAGTTCTGCACCTCATTGGGATCTAAGGTCAGTCTCTCCTCTGGTTATCATCCGCAGAGCAATGGCCAGTCCGAACGGGCGAACCAGGAGTTGGAGGCGGCCCTGCGCTGCGTCGTCTCTTCCAACCAGGCCGTCTGGAGCGAGGAACTGCCCTGGATCGAGTACGCCCACAACAGCATGACCTCCTCCGCCACGGGCCGCTCCCCTTTCGAGGCTTCTCTGGGGTTCCAGCCACCTCTTTTTCCCTCCATCGAAGGCGAACACTCTGTGCCATCCGTCCGGGCGCATCTGCGTAGGTGTCGTCGGGTGTGGAAGGCCACCCGGGCTGCGTTGTTACGCACCAAGGACCGCAACAAACGCTTCGCTGACCGCCGCCGGTCCTCCGCTCCCGCCTATACTGTTGGGCAGAAGGTATGGCTTTCCACACGCTTCGTTCCCATCCGGGCGGAATCCAGGAAGCTCTCTCCTGCCTATATCGGCCCGTTCGAGATCTCGGCTTTGGTTAACCCTGTGTCCGTTAAGCTCAAGCTGCCTCGCAACATGAAGATACACGATGTTTTCCATGTGTCTCAGGTTAAACCTCTCCGGTCCAGTCCTCTGTGCCCGCCTTCCAGGCCCCCTCCTCCCCCCCGGCTCGTGGACGGTCTGCCGGCTTACTCGATCACCCGTATCATGGATTCTCGGCGGCGGGGGCGTGGCTTCCAGTACCTGGTGGATTGGGAGGGCTATGGCTTGGAGGAGCGGTCCTGGGTCCCTCGGGCGGCCATCCTGGACCGGCGCATGCTGCGGGCGTTCCATCGTCTGCATCCGGATAAGCCTGGTGGGTCGCCGGGGGGCTCCCGTTGCGGGGGGGGTACTGTCATGGTCCCTGTGCCTCACCAGCTGATTCTGTATTAGGCAACATGTTTTCTCTCTTTCTCTCTCTCTCTCTCTCTCTTGCTCTCTCTCCTGCCGGGGCGATGCTCATTACGGGCTCCCGCCCCTGGCCCACGCACCTGCTGCCGATCGGGATAATCACAAGGCCGATTTAAGACAGCAGCACTGTGTCACTCGTCGCTGGATCGTTGAGTTATCAGCGTCAGTCGCTCAGTAGATTGCAAATAAGGATCTGTGAGTTCGTTCCGTCTGTTCGCCTCTAACTATTATCTCTGTGTACAGATCTATCCCGGACCTTTCCCTGCCTGCCTGTCATCCCGTGGACGAGTGTGTGGTTGGTGTTTCCCCAGTGTAGGGAGTGAAGAGAGAGAGCCTTTGGAGGACGTCAGATCCCCGTCTTTTCCCTCACATACCCCGGAACCCTGGACCCCCCTCCCCTCCCTCCAGCACTTTGTAAATAGCATCACCTGGTGTCGTTGTGTGAAATAAATCTGTAAATCCTGTAAGGAGTCCCGGTCTGCGCCTGAGTCCGTTAACTGAAACCTGACAAAGACTGACTTTTGATGTGCCAAAGTGTTTAAACAATATAACATGAATTTAAATTAATTTAATTAGACTAACTTGGTACAAACATGTTAACTGAATAAAAATCAAATTAACTGAATGTTAATGTTTAAATTATGTTACACTTACAAACATATTTAGTGTTGAAACAACACAATCAAGATGGATTGATTTAACATGATTTGTTTAGGTGGAATATAGGTGGCAAGATGAAATTAAGTTCATCCAATGAATTATTTTTTTGAGTGTAAGGGTCTTCTGAATCGCTCTTTGTCTGGTCCCTCACCCAGGACCAATTTGCCATGGGAGACCCTACCAGGGGGCAAAAGCCCCCAGACAACATAGCCCCTGGGATCCCTGGGACACACAAACCCCTCCACCACGATAAGGTAGCGATTCACGGAGAAGAATATCTATATTGATTTCCCTAAACCCTGCCTCTGCTATAAATCAAATAATAAGAAATAACAACTAAAACTGACGCTGACTGTATACACCTGTGTCCATGGAAGTCAGTGGAACATATGAACTCAATGATTGTTGAATGTTGCACCTTCTGCTGTGCCACCCATTGAACTGCAGCATATTTCTCTACAATGGGGAGTCAAAAGTCCACAAACCAATGGATGACACCACAGTGGTGGTAGCATTCATTTCTTATTATAGAGCCTGTGGCTATGGCGTCATTGCTGACTCTTGAGGCCTTTGGGAAAGCCACTGCAGTGCCTAGCAACCGTAGCTATGTTTCAAACAAACGCAGTTTTTTTTTAATGCTGGGTCTCTGGTTTTATAACAGTGGAGTCTCTGGGAATGAATCCTGACCTGACCTACAGGAAGCACAAGGTGTCGTTCTTATCTGAGAAGGTGATACACGAGTATTTTAAGTGTAAAGAAACGAAATAAACAGTGGAAACACTGCTTACAGGGCGTGTCGTACTAGAGAGAAAGGCATGCAGTTTATGTTAAGCTCCACACTCTTCCTCCTGACGCATGAAATCAGTGTGTTGTTTCTCTTAAACCAACACACCCACACTCGGTGCTCTGATGATGTGGACGTCATGCAGCAGTCCTGCTTTAATGGTTAAAATGTGTCAGCGTTCAGATCTTTGCATGCTCCTACACATCCCATTCACAAGTTTCTTTGTAGAAAATAACACTAAACAAACAGGCAGAAGCTTTCCATGGAGGGTGACATCATCTACATCCTGTAATCTTCCTGACGTTGATGCATTAGCACAGCTTACTTACATCACCAATTTGATAAGGAGAGTTTGTTTGACCTCATCTTTCCGTCTTCCATCCTCCACAGAGCTCTTTGCTTGAACCGTGTGTCCTGCTTCCTCTCACTCCTGAACTTTCAAGAAGAGAAACTGTTTATAAAGTGCTGAAGAGAAGGATTAAGTTCCCTTCAGCATAATATGTTTCCACGCGCTTGTCCAGGATCTGTAATAAATCACTACTTTAATGTAAGAGCACGCCGGCTGCGTGTGGCTGCTTTAATGAATTGGTTTTGCATTCATGGGTCCATTTTTTTCTGTAAAGCGACAAAATGTGTTTTTGTTTGAGAAGTGGAGTTCAGATAGTGGACTGGTGAAGGACTGAAAGCAGAAATACACATCTGCCCCACCATGGAGTACCTCTTTGGCCTGCGTGTGCCACAGTGACGTGTATCTCTGTGCAGCCACAGCTTGAATAAACATTTATATTACCCCACTCAGCAAAATGCTTTTTCCAGAATCTCCAAAGAATTTAAAGTATTTCTCGAGTGTGACGAAGCACTTTAATTTCCAAGACAGAGCGAATGGCTCAGAGACATACCAAAGCTTTACAAGCTGGAATTTCGTTTTATGAGAATAATCCCTATATGTGCATGATACGCACAAACAGCCCTCCAATACTGTCTCCTCCTTGGCCCAAGGTGAACCCTCCATGCTCTGGAAAATTCCACTCAGCTGTCCAAGACCATGTCCTACGATGAGAGGCGTGTTATTACCAAAGGTGACAGAAAAAAATACCAGTTTGGGATTTTCTTTAAAAGACTGAAAATCTTAAATGAGTCTGAAAGTTTACGAGGACCTTCTGATTTAGCTATTAAACGCAACTCGTATTTAACCTGGTTTTCAGGTTGCAGAGACTCACATTAAACTGACAGAAGCCCTTTGGTCAGGCGTTGTTTTGACCATTGCTTTATATACTCTCTCCAGCATGTACTGGTTCTGCCCCGGGAATAATCCTGGTGGGACATGCCTGGAATGCCTTCCCCAGTCCACATGTAGACTAGTTGGGCAAACTCCAATGCACCCCCGAGTATCCTCGAGAGGGTAGAGAGCTGGTCCGGTGTTCCACGACCGGCATGAAAACCACTTTGTTCAGCCTGTATCCAAAGGACGGACAAGCAAGGATCAATGTCCTGGTATTGAAATATATATTTGTGCCCTGTGGAATAGACCACACACACTCCTGTGACTGTCTGTTTTTCACACTTTTGATTCAGTCTCAAAAGTCTTGAAATGATAATGTTCTCAATGCTTTAAAACTCCACAAGTAGCTATGTAAAGTAATGTAAAAGTACATGTATCAGCAGGGATAACGTGTGTGTGTGTGTGTACAGGTTCTTACTATACTGGTGGGGACCAACAGCCACATTTTAAGGGTGAAAATTTTTCACTCTCAAGATGTGGTTTTAGTGTCAAGGTTACAGGGTTGTGGTTAGGTTTAGGGTAAGGGTTAGGCAAACATCTTTGATGGTTAGGGTAAGCAGCTAGAGAAAGCATGATGTCACGTCTGGTTTGCCACAAGGATAGCAAACCAGACGTGTGTGTGGGGGGGTGGGGGGTGGGGGGAGAGAGATCATGGAAAAATGTGGTCCAAGAGTTTACTGCTAGGGTCACTCCCACAGAGGTGGTTTTAAGTACTTTGACAGGTGTTTATAGGTGTGTGTGCAGCTCCAACCATCACAGTTGTGCAGTCTGGTGATTATTTCAGCCTAAGGGGGTATAGCTGTAGACCACTGGGCTGAGGCAATATATATATAAATGAAACTTTTTTTTTTGCTGCTGTGAAAGGACAAAATGAGCAGTATGTAAGTTAATGCATAACAATAACAATGGCATCAAACACCTGCCAAGAAAAAAAGTATATTCCTGTTGTATTAGATGCAAACTGTATCCACTAACAGTGAACTATTGTTGTCAGTGCAGTCAGAGTGAGTATGGCACTAGTTACTGTAATGATAGCAGTAACAGCAGTGCAGACCTGTCATTCTGGTCGGCAGAGGCTGGCACATCCAGACCCCAATAAAACAGCCAGACTGATATATCAGCCTGACGTGAGCACAGTCTGTTCTTTCTTGGCAGTGGAGACTCTGAGCAGCAGGGGAGACGTGTGATCAAACCCAGCGTGTGATCAGTCATGATTCACCAGTGTCGTCTGATAAGCAAAAGCTGTGTGAACGTGCTCTGGATGACAGAGAGATGAGAGAAACGGTGTTCCTGCTCCTCCCGTCTGTCAGCGTGCCAGCTTCTTTCAATTTACTGGCTGAGCTGATACCTGCATGTCCTCAATTGTCTTATTTCTTTGTGACTTTGTTTCCTAACTTTACTTAACCCACCCATTCACCTTGCCTTTGCTGGTTTTTTGTTTTTCAGTTATCCTTTACTGCCCTCTAGTGGATAAACTGCAGAGTGCAGTCACTGGAGGTTAGCTTGGAAACACACAAGGATCCACAGTGGGGACCCTAAAAGCTAGCCACGTTTATTGTATAGCACCTCTCAACAGCAGTGTTCATGCAGAAGCATCAGGACATGCTTCTGCATGAACAGGAACAACAATGATGGCAGATTTACAAATGTTTAAATATAAATTGAAATATACACAGAACTAAGGTAAAGACTTGAAGCAGTGCTGATGTGGTCAAACTGAGTAAATAAAGCCACAGAGTCATAGAACTTACACTTAGGTCCATATATATTTGGACAGTGACAGCGTTCTGTACATCACCTCGACGGATTTTAAATGAAACAACTCAGATGCAGCTGAAGTGCAGAGTTAAGCTTTAGATCAGTGGGTTGAACAAAACAATGCTTAAAAATGTTTGGAACTAAAGCAGTTTTTAACACGATCCCTTCATCTCAGGGGCTCAAAAGTAATTGGACAAAAGAAATAACTGAAAATAAAATGTTCATTTCTAATACTTGGTTGAAACCCCTTCAGCAGCCTGAATGAACTCGCGGACTCGCTGGTTTCCTCCTTTTTCATGCTCTGCCAGGCCTTTACTGAAGCGGCTTTCAGTTGCTGTTTCTTTGAAGGCCGTTCTGTCCAAAGTTTAGTCTTCAACAAGTATAATGGAGGTTCAGTTGGGCTAATATCAGGGACTGACTTGGCCGTTCAAGAATATTCCACCTCTTTGCTTTGATAAACTCCTGGGTTGCTTTGGCTGTATGGGTCATCGTCCATCTGTATTATGAAACGCTGCCCAATCAATCTGACTGCATGTAGCTGGATGTGAGCAGACAGCTCTGAATGACTTCGGCTGCTTCTGTCACATCATCATAAACACTAGTTTATGGAGAAACTGGAGAAACTGATCAGGAGGGCTAGCTCTGTGGTCGGCATGAAGCTGGACACTCTGGTGACAGTGGCAGAGAAAAGGACATTAAAGAAACTGATGGACATTATGGACAATGCCAGGCATCCTCTGCACACGGCCATTAACAACCAGAAGAGTCTGTTCAGTGACAGGTTGCTTCTCCCAAAGACAAGAACTAACAGACTTAAAAACTCCTTTGTCCCACACGCCATCAGACTGTTTAACTCCTCTCTGGAGGGGAGAGGGAGGGGAAACAGGAGGACAAAGGAGGGAACAACTAAGCTGTAGTGCCTCTTCACCTCACTGTGCAATACCTTTTGTGCAATACTTTTGTAAATAGTCAACGGTGCAATAGACTCAATACTTGAAATGTGCAATTCACTTGTATTTTTATTTTTATTCCTATTTATTCTATTTATCCCCTTCGTATATTTTATTTATATTGTCTCTGTATTTATATATATGTGTGTGTGTATAACTCTGTAACTTCTGTCGGTGCTGTGCTTTTTTGGAAATCGAATTTCCCAGAGGAACCCACCCGAGGGATTAATAAAGTTCTATCTTATCTTATCTTATCTTATCTTATCTTAGTGTCCGAGTGCCACTGGCAGCCGTGCGCGCCCCAGCCATCACCCTGCCTCCACCGTGTTTAACAGATGATGTGTATGCTGTGGATCATGAGCTGTTCCACACCTTCTCCATACGTTTTTTCTCGCCATCATTCTGGTAGAGGTGGATGTCATAAGTCCAAAAATGTTTTTGATCTGTGCTGGCTTTTTTAGATGTGTTTTTAGCAGAGTCCAATCATACCTTTCTGCTCTTGAGGCTTATGAGTAGCTTGCACCCTGCAGTGAACCTTCTGTGTTTACTTTCATGCAGTCTTCTCTTTATGGTACACTTGGATACGCTGACCTCCCGGACAGTGTTGTTCACTTGGTTGGCTGTCATGAAGCGGGTCCTCATCTCTGTGGAAATTATTCTGCAATCATCCACCTCTTTTGTCTTTTGTGGACGCCCAGCCTTCTTGCATGTCTGAGTTCACCATTGCTCTCTTTGTTTCTCAGGATGGATTTTTTTGTCACTCCTACTGTTGTAGAATTTTTCTAGGGTTTTTTTTTTTCTGTTTTTGCAGCGTAAGGATGGCTTGTTCCATCTGCATGTTGTCTGTTCACAGTAAAATCTTCCAAATGCAACCACCACACCTCAAATCAACTCCATGCTTTTATCTGCTTAATTGATAAAGACATAACGCAGGAATTGCCCACACCTGCCTGTGAAATCAATGTTGAGTCAATTGTCTACATACTTTTGGTCACTTTAAAAAAGAGGGTGGGACATGTTAGGGAGCTGAATTCCAGTTTGAATTTGGATAAATCTCTGACGCTCTTCCACAGCATGTCTTTATCCTGTTTTCCTTCTCTCACCTCAACCGGTCGCAGCAGATGGCCCCGCCCCTCCCTTTTTCCTTCCCACTGTCGCCAAAGCGCTTGCTTGCAGGGGGTCATATGATTGTTGGGTTTTTCTCTGTATGTATTATTGTAGGGTCTGCCTTACAATATAAAGCACCTTGAGGTGACTGTTGTTGTGATTTGGCGCTGTGTAAATAAAACTGAATTGAATTGAACTAAAATGATTCCCTCAGATGAAAGCTGGGAGTCTACACATTATGTCCATTGTTGCTGGAATATGTTTCAGTAAACAGGTAAAAACCTAAACTCATGTCAGGGTCCAAATATACATCTGTATTTCTGGGGGGCTTATGCACAGAGGAGTTGAGAGGTGGGGATCCCACTGTTATCATTATTCTTAAAAGATTTTGGCTCAATAGTTCACATGGCCATGGTCCAAAAAAGGCAGACTCCAGTATGTGAATAATGCATGTTCCTGCAGAGTACTCTTGGATCAAAATGTAAAGTTCCTGACAGGTCAGTCGACATTTTCATGCAGCGTAGTTTGTCAGCTGGATGGCACGCTGCAAGTTCCCTATTGTTAACATACGTGTTTGGAACACAATCCACTGATCTAAGCAGCGCTGGGCACAACATCTGATCCACTTGTTGTGACAGTAAAGTAATACTTTACTGTCAAAAGAACGTCTTCACTTTGATTTCTCATCTTGAGATCATGTTGATTTAAGGGATTATTATTTGTTTGCCTTGAGTTTCGGATGTTTTACCTGGGTCGTCATATATATATATGACATCGTATGTATGTATATATATATATATATATATCGTATATACGATATATATATTAGGGGTGCAACAATACATAAAATTCACGGTTCGGTTCGGTTCGATACTTTGGTGTCACAGTTCGATATTTTTTCGATACAAAAAAAAGTTCATGTCTTTTTAATTTGTCACTTATTAAAATTATAAATATATATTTTAACTCAAACGTACAGTTTTTAAATTTAATGTTCCTGAAACAACAAAGTAATAAAAAAATAAATCTATCTGATCGAGAAATCCCTCATCTTTGGAAAAGAGAGTTTGTTTCAGAGAAATGGCTCTTTCAAAATAAAAGCTATACTATACGCTTCTTCTGGGCTATATTCTCAGCAGCATATTAAACATATCAGGTCCCCATAAGGAGAATCATGTGCTAACGGCTGTCTAAATGACTCGGGTAAAGTTTGTAGCATGCTTGCTTGTTGTTTTTGTCTGCTTCCACTTGTCTTTGCACTAGGATACTGTCGGAGTAAATGTGCAGTCATATTCGTTGTGTTCCCACTAGTGCTCTCAGCGTTAATCTCGTTGAAATGACGTTAACACCACAACACGGCAAATCTCCGTTAACGAGCTACCGCGGATCGCCCCGTGCGTGGGGCTGGACGGCCAACACGTTAACGAGCTAACTGCGCTAACGCAGTAGTTCCCACCCATGTAATTGAGCGTGGCACATCCGACATAGTGTTTTACTTTTGTCCATGACGCGCTTACCTTCAGGGTCATACGTCACATTAAGACCAAGATAGTTCCAAACGCCAGATCTGAATGAGGGTGAGGGAGGTTCAGTTTGCCATGTTGCAACGAGAGCTTAACTTCTGTCTCGCTAGCTTGCCCTGCGCTCAGTGAATCTGCGTTCGACTACTCCACCTAGGCTGGAAGGAAAGTTGATCAAATAAATTTTGTATTGTTTGATACACAAGCGTACCGAACCGAAAGCACTGTATCGAACGGTTCAATATCGATACGAGTATTGTTGCACCCCTAATATATATATATATATATACACGATATATACGATATATATATATATATATAGTGGCGAGCTCAGACAAGGAGGAGACAGAATTCCGTTCGGTCTTGCTCCCCCGCCCTCTTAGCCAGGGAGCACAGCCATTTATTTACATCCGGCAACAGCACAGCAACAACAACAACAACACACAGGGTGCCCTCTCACCCCGGAAGGACGCACCATCGCAGCGAGAGGGCGTCACCCGTCGCTATGGTAACATAAACAAAACATAACTGTATAAACAGAACACCGAACAGCCCTGACTCGCTACATAGCCCCCACCTAAGGACGACCCCATTACCCCACACAAAGTCCTGCAAATGTCCAGGTGCCTTCATTTGGTGCACCAGCCGGTCTCAACCAGTGGGGGAAAAGTCACTCGGGTCAGAACATAGAGTGCCACCATCATCCCCTGCCCCGGCGTCGGCCAGAGCGAGCAGTCGGTACGGTGAGAGCCTGTCCCGGTGCAACACCACCATGCGCCCCAGGCCCGGCATGCGGATGCGGTAGACCACTTCTGTTAGCCGCTCCACGACCTCCGCCGGCCCTTGCCAGTGACTGCACAGTTTGGGGGACACTCCTCTCTTGCGGACCGGGCAGTACACCCAAACCTTGTCGCCTGGCATGAAAACACCCCCTTGGTGCTGGCCTGGGCCTGGCGGGTATAGTCATGAACCACCTGCAGCCGCTCCCTCAGCCTGCTGTGCCCGAACACCAGATCCACAGGCGTCCGGAGCTCCCGTCCAAACATCAGAGTGGCAGGTATGCACTGGCTGGACTCCTGAACCGCAGTCCGATACGACCAAAGGACCAGGGGCAGATGTCGGTCCCAATCCCGCTGGTGGTGGCTGGTGAGAATGGCGAGCTGGGTGGCCAGCGTGCGGTTGAAGCGCTCAACCAAGCCATTGCTTTGCGGGTGGAGCGGTGTAGTTCTCGTCTTCTCCACCCTCAGCCGCCGGCAGATCTCCCCGAAGACCTTCGATTCGAAGTTACCCCCCTGGTCACTGTGGAGCTCAGCCGGGACCCCAAAACGGGTGAACATCTTCTCCACCAGCTTCTCGGCCGTCGTCGTTGCGCTCTGATCCGCCACCGCGTAGGCCTCTGGCCACTTCGTGAAATAGTCCATAGCCACCAACACATACTGGTTCCCTGACTCTGTGACGGGGAAAGGCCCTAGGACGTCCACTCCAACTCTTTCTATTGGGGCCCCCACCAGGTACTGCTGAAGGGGGGCAGTGGAGCGTTGAGTTGGGCCCTTCTGTGCCGTGCAGGTGTCACAGCAGTGCACATGAAGTTCCACATCCCCTCGACAGCCAGGCCAGTAGAACCGTCCCCTGAGGCGGCGGAGAGTTTTGGCGTTCCTATAGTGTCCTGCCCCCACCGAGCCGTGGACCAGCTCAAGCACCTGCGACCGCAGCGACCGAGGCACCAACAGCTGCAGGAGATCTCTGCCCTGACCGGGGGCCCGCCATCTCCGGTACAGGAGGCCGTCGTGGGTCTCCAGATTGTTGTGCTGGGAGTAGTAGGCCTTCACCTCGGGCTCCTGTCCCGACACCCCCGTCCAAGCGGGGCATTGCACCGCCTCCAGCCAGGCCCCCACCTGAACCAACGTCGCATCGGCCTCCTGCTCCCGCTTCAGCTGCTGCATTGTCAATGGGAGCCACCCCCCTCCGCCAGCTGTGGCCTGAGCAGTAGCCACCCCCAGCACCTCCTGGGCCCGCTCCTCCTGTCGCAGGCAGTAGCGGCACTCGATGGCTACGCAGGGCTGTCTGGAGAGGGCATCAGCGTTGCCATGCTGTCGTCCTGCCCGATGCTGGATCTCGAAGTCATAGCCCTGAAGGACCTCCAGCCAGCGGGCCACCTGCCCTTCTGGGTGTTTGAAGTTCAGGAGCCAAGTCAGAGACACATGGTCAGTGCGCAGGAGGAACCAGCAGCCGTGCAGATAGGGCTGGAAGTGCCGCACCGCTAGCACTACGGCCAGCAGCTCCTGCCGGGTCACGCAGTAGTTCCTCTCGGCTCGCCCCAAGGCACGAGTGAAGTACGCCACCACCCATTCTCCAGCCTCGTCCTGCTGGGAAAGGACCGCCCTGACTCCTACATTGCTAGCATCAGTGTCCACAATGAAAGGTTGCCGGGCGTCAGGGTAGGCCAGGACTGGGGCTCTGGTGAGGGCCTCCTTCAGCTGTGCAAAAGCCGCAGCACAGGCATCCCCCCAGCCAAACAGCTGTCCCTTGTCAGTCAGGCGGTGGAGGGGGCTGGCCATCGTCGTGAACCCCTTGATGAACCGACGGTAGTAGGAGGCTAGGCCCAGGAAGCTCCGCAGTTCTTGGACATTCGAGGGAGTCGGCCAGTCCCGGACCGCAGCCACTTTTGCGGGGTCAGTGGCGACACCTCAAGCGCTGATCACGTGGCCCAAGAACGTGGTGTCTCTCGCCAACAGCCGGCATTTCGCGGGGTTGAGCCACAGCCCAGCTCGTCGGATGGCACTCAAGACCTCGCTCAGGTGAGAGTGCACTGTCGAAGTCACCACCGTGCACCAACAGGTCATCCAGGTACACAACGCAGCGGCTACGAGGGATATCCATGAGCACCCTGTCCATCAGCCTCTCAAACGTCGCTGGCGCATTGCAGAGCCCAAATGGCATGACCCTGAACTGCCATAGCCCCTGTCCAATGGTGAATGCAGTCTTAGGCCTTGCTTCGGGGGCTAGTAACCGCTGCGTAGGTCGAGGGAGCTGAAACAGCTGGAGCCGGTAACGTAATCTAGGGCCTCGTCGATCCGCGGAAGCGGGTACGAGTCCTTCTTGATGACTGCATTGAGACGGCGAAAGTCCACGCAGAACCTCGGGCTGCCATCCTTCTTCCCCACCAGAACCACAGGTGCCGCCCATGGGCTATTGGACGACTCGATCACCCCAGCCGCAGCCATCTCACGACTCTTCTCCTCCGCTACCTGCCGTTTTGAGAGGGGCAGCCGGTGTGGGCGCAGATGGATGGGCTGGATGGTGTGCTGGACCAGACTCGTCTGCCTACAGTCTTTGTCACTGGCGGCAAAGATGTCCACATTCTCATCCAGGAGGCACCTCAACCGCTGGCGCTGGTCGACGTTGAGGCCTGCGCTGCTGCGCTGCCAAAGGTCATCAACAGCCTCGATGGTCTCAGTCGAGGGAGGTTTGTCGGGCTGAGAGGCTGAGGCTGAGGCGAGTGGAGATGACCCGGAGCCACCAGCATCCGAAATCTGCTGAGCGGCAGCTGCCTGACGCCTGTCTCGTCTGGTCCCCTCCGCTCCTTGCTTTTGGCCGCGCTGGAGGACAAAAGTCTCTGCGTCAAGAGTGATAGCCAGCTTCACGGTGTCGACGCAGGCCCCCCAGCGGCTCAGCAGATCCAGGCCAATGATGCACTGGTCTTGAATGTCCCCCGTCACTGTCATCAGCTGGGTGTCTGCGGGCAACCAACCCTTCACCAGTTGCCTTCACCTCCCCCTCCCCGTCGCAGTCTGCGGCTCTGATTTGGGGGTAGTTTGGGGGGGGGGGCACCTGCTGGTTAGGTCGCGAGGTGTGTATGTGTATGTGTTATGTGTTAGTCCCCATAGGGAAATAGTTCCTCTGCATTTAACCCATTCACCCAGTGAAGCAGTGGGCAGCCACCAGTGCAGCGCCCGGGGAGCAGTAGGGACGGTACCTTGCTCAGGGGTACCTCAGGGTAGCCGTTCAGTGGAGTCGAACCCCCGACCTTCCGATCATGGGGCCACCACTCTACCTACTGAGCTATCCCTGCCCCCTGGTGAGCACCAGCTCGGCCCTTTCAGCCTCAAGGAGCGCCTCACGGAGGGTCTGAGGCATGGCCAGGCGGACGTGTTGGCGTAGTCGGTCTGGGAAAAGTCCTCGCAGAAAAGCATGCAGGCTAAGCTCCTCACGGGCTGCTGCTGGAAACTCCGAGTAGCCACAACGAGCATACAGCAACACGTCTACTGCAAAGGTGCCCAGGCTCTCCCCCGGCTGACGGCTCCGGTTGGTCAGCCGCTCTCTGTTCTAATCAGTGGAGTGCCGCTGTCCGAATTGCCTCTTGAGTGCCGCGGTGAGGGCCTGGAGCTTATGCTGCTCTGCCGGGGCTAGGTCAAGGAGTATCTGCAGTGCATCTCCCTCTAATGCTAGCGCTAGGTGTGTAGCAGTCTCCTCTTCGCTCCAGCCACTATGTCTGGTGGCCAGCCGCACTTGTGAGAGGTAGGGCTCTAGCGGGGTTAGCCCGTTGTATTTCGGTACCTTAACTGGCATGGTAGGTATAACTGCTCGCAGTTGGGGGCTCGGCGTGTGGGTCGACAGAGGTAGCCCATGAAGCATTGCCCTAGCATCTGTCGCGACAGGCCGCCGCCGCGGTGCGCTCGCGCCATCTGGACCCATCGGGGGACTTACATGGCCGCTCACATCCTCTCTCTTCAATCGCCAGCTTCCCAAGCGGGGAATGTTCTCCTCGACAGCTTGCTCCAGCCTCTGAATGTCTCTCTCCATTACGGCGAGGGTGAGCTATCCCACTTCTGACACCAGTGTGGCGAGCTCAGACAAGGAGGAGACAGAATTCCGTTCAGTCTTGCTCCCCCGCCCTCTTAGCCAGGGAGCACAGCCATTTATTTACATCTGCCAGAAGAACACTGCCGCTAGCTAACTGCTCAGCACGGCAACAGCACAGCAACAACAACAACAACACACAGAGCGCCCTCTCACCCCGGAAGGACACACTGTCGCAGCGAGAGGGCGTCACCCGTCACTATGGTAACATAAACAAAACATAACTGTATAAACAGAACCCCGAACAGCCCTGACCCGCTACAATATATATATATATATCGTATATATATCGTATATATATATTAGGGGTGCAACGATACACAAAATTCACGGTTCGGTTCAGTTCGATACTTTGGTGTCACGGTTCGATATTTTTTCGATACAAAAAAAATGTTCATGCCTTTTTAATTTGTCATTTATTAAAATTATAAATATATATTTTAACTCAAAAGTACAGTTTTTAAATTTAACCCTAACCCTTGTGTGTGTTTTTTATTTTGACAGCGAATGCGCACCTGCGGACCACTTATGTGCAGCCCTGGTTATTTAGCTCGTCATATCGCAGCCACAGAAATTCTTTTGTCCATGAAACCATAAAGCTGCACTTTCTTTTTGCCTTATAGTCTGATTTGTCATAACTTCTCCGTTTTGTGGTAAGCTTTTCTTTGGCTGTCACTTCTTCACCCTGACCTGTCTTATTTGGCTCAACAGAACTAAAATATAAATCCTGCTGCTTTTACACACGCACTCACATAAGCTCAGCGATTCTCTGCGCGATCAACCTCTCACATGTTTAAGCTTGCTGCGGGAGATTTCACTTGTCATGTTTGCATAGTAAGCTAACGATTAATAAGACGATGTCAGAGGAATTGGTGCACAAATTATCATCACTCACAGATCAGTGCTGTCGCTCTCTATACACAGTTCGCACGATTGCAAAGTGAAAGCAAAAAACAAGCACAAATTCAAACGCGATTTCAATATGTCACATATTGACAGTGGCTCACCGATGCCAATGACATAATTACCCAGCTACATTTCTGAAAGAATCCAAAAGCATTGACTTATATTTTTCCTTCCTACAATAGCCCGACGGGCAGGGAAGAGATAGATTTTGGTAGCCCGACTGAAAAAATCGCTAGCCCCGGGACGTCGGGCTAGCGATATTGCAAGCCCTGTGTCTGATTGAGGAATCACTCATCTTTGGAAAAGAGAGTTTATTACAGAGAAATGTCTCTTTCTACAATAAAAGCTATACTATCCGCTTCTTCTGGGCTATATTCTCAGCAGCATAAGGAGAATCATGTGCTAACAGCTGTCTAAATGACTCGGCTAAAGTTAGTAGCAGAGGTGTGGACTCGAGTCACATGACTTGGACTCGAGTCAGACTCGAGTCATTAATTTTATGACTTTAGACTTGACTTGAAAAAATGTTCTAAGACTTGTGACTTGACTTGGACTTTTACACCAATGACTTGGGACTTGAATTGGACTTGAACCGGTTTACTTGAAAAGACTTGATATTTTACCCCAAATATAAAATTTAACATGCATATTATATAGAGATTGAAAATGTGACGTCATTCACGGGTAGAACCGCAAAGGATTCTGGGAACTCGTGGCAAGCGGTACTAGCGCACGCAGGCTTTCAATTGAAATCAGTCACACAGCGATAAAAAGAAACACAAAAATGTCAAGAAGCTGTTGTATTATTAACTGCAATAGCCGGTCGCATGACAGCCACGGGAAGCCGACGGGTAAAGAGATCGGTTGTTATCGGATTACGTCGTTGAAGAGAAATTGTTCGAGCCATGTTTCCGAAGTAACAAAGAGGCGACGGATGGCCTGGATTGCAGCCATTCAAAGATCAAATATAACGTCCCAGAACCCTCCAGCTCACAGGTTAGTCTGCTCCAAGCATTTACACAAAGGTCAGTGTTTTTTAGTAGTTAATACGTCATTTTCATAACATAATTAGTGATATAGGTTACAAGCAAGTCTGGCGCTGAACAGAAATTGTCGCGCTATGCTCCTTTGTTTATTGTGCATAAATAGTGAATTGTCCTGACACAATATTGCGTTTCGCTTCTGTTATTATGGTACATTGACAAAAACATATACTTTTATTCACAGGACAAAACAGGTTTTTTGTATCACTAATTGCCCAGTACGATTACAGCATACAGTATTATTGTCACTGCTACATTTCTGTGATGCTACCAGAAATTATTTCCACTGCTAATTAATTACCATTGAGCTCAAAGGTCCTATTAATAAACGGTTAACGAATGTGTATTTATGACGACGATTTGTGAGACTGGTAAACTTATGATACGTACGATGGTCTTTCGTTCTACACGGTGCATTTCAAGGTCCTGTACCCATCCGTCGGTAAACTGTACCTGGGCTTGTTGCAGTGACCTGAAGTTTCTAAACTTCATGAGTGTATGCACTCACTCCAAGAACCGTATGATTATAAATATGCATATAAATATGCTACGATGAGATAGCTGACTTCATCTAACTAGCAAATGGTGTCCAGGCTACGTTGGTGATGCAGTTTTTTTTAATGTGTATGATATTTTTGTCATGCGATTTTAAAGCCGGTCCTACAACCGCATCCAAGAATAACATGCAGCTTATCTCAGAACTGTCGGTGAAAATTATTCTAGGAGCTAGGTTTAATTGAGCTGCATTTTAAAGAGGTGCAATTTCACAATTTGTGTATATTTTCTAAGTTCACTATTTTGTCATGTGTTGAGAAAAACACAGATTTTAAAATTACATGGTCTAATATTTACATTTAGCATAACTGCAACATTCTTTTTTCGTTTTTTTTTTTTTTAAAGACTCGAAAGGACTTGAAATTCAAAGTTTCAGACTTGTGACTTGACTCGGACTTTTACACCAGTGACTTGAGACTCGACTCTGACTTGCCTGACATTACTTGAGACTTGACTTGAGACTTGAGGATAAAGACTTGAGACTTACTTGAGACTTGCAAAACAATGACTTGGTCCCACCTCTGGTTAGTAGCATGCTTGTTGTTTTTGTCTTTGCACTAGGATGATGTCGGCGTAAATGTGCAGTCATATTCGTTGTGTTCCCACTAGTGCTTTCAGGTTAATCTCGTTGAAATGACGTTAACGCCACAACACGGCAAATCTCCGTTAACGAGCTACCGCCGATCGCCCCGTGCATGGGGCTAGACGGCCAACAGTTAACGAGCTAACTGCGCTAACACACTAGTTCCCACCCATGTAACTGAGCATTGCATGGCACATCCAACATACTGTTTTACTTTAGTCCATGACTCGCTTACCTTCAGGGTCATACGTCACATGAAAACCAAAATAATTCCAAACGCCAGATCTGAATGAGGGTGGGGGAGGTGCCCTGCGCTCTTCCTTCTGTCTATGCTGTCTGTGTTGAGCGCTCAGTGGATCTGCGCTCGACAGTGCAGCCTAGGCGGAGTAGTCGAACGCAGATTCACTGAGCGCTCAACACAGACAGCATCGTCAGAAGGAAAGTTGATAAAATAAATTACAAATGTTGTATTGTTCGATACATATGCGTACCGAACCGAAAGCACTGTATCGAACGGTTCAATATCGATACGAATATCGTTGCACCCCTAATATATATATATATATATATATATATATATATATATATATATATATATCCATAGGTCCCTCATCCTATAGTGGTGGTAGACAAACAGAAGAAGACGGCCGTAGTGATCGATGTAGCGGTTCCGAATGACAGCAATATCAGGAAGAAGGAACACGACAAGCTGGAGAAATACCAAGGGCTCAGAGAAGAGCTCGAGAGGATGTGGAGGGTGAAGGTAACGGTGGTCCCCGTGGTAATCGGAGCACTAGGTGCGGTGACTCCCAAGCTAGGCGAGTGGCTCCAGCAAATCCCGGGAATAACATCGGAGATCTCTGTCCAGAAGAGCGCAGTCCTGGGAACAGCTAAGATACTGCGCAGGACCCTCAAGCTCCCAGGCCTCTGGCAGAGGACCCGAGCTTGAAGGATAAACCGCCCGCAGGGGCGTGCTGGGTGTTGTTTATATATATATATATATATATATATATATATAAAAGACTGCAAGACCAGACTGACCAACCTGTGCACTGCCTGGATTGATTACAAGAAGGCCTATGACTCAATGCCCCACAGCTGGATACTGGAATGCCTAGAATTGTACAAGATCAATGGGACCCTGAGAGCCTTCATCAGGAACTCAATGGGGATGTGGCGTACAACACTAGAGGCCAACTCCAAGCCCATAGCACAAGTCACCATCAAGTGCGGGATCTACCAAGGAGATGCTCTGTCCCCACTGCTGTTCTGCATAGGCCTGAACCCCCTCAGTGAGATCATTAACAAGACTGGCTACGGATACCGACTACGGAACGGAGCAGTTGTCAGCCACCTCCTGTACATGGATGACATCAAGCTGTATGCCAAGAGTGAACGAGACATTGATTCACTGATCCACACTACCAGGCTATACAGCAATGACATTGGAATGTCGTTCGGACTGGAGAAGTGTAGTCGGATGGTATCAAAGAGAGGGAAGGTAGTCAGAACTGAGGGGATTGAACTACCAGAAGGCAACATTGCAGACATAGAGGACAGTTACAAGTACCTGGGGATCCCGCAGGCAAATGGGAACCATGAAGAGGCCGCTAGAAAGGCTGCAACCACCAAGTACCTGCAGAGGGTCAGGCAAGTCCTGAGGAGTCAGCTGAATGGTAAGAACAAGATCCGGGCCATCAACACATACGCCCTGCCCGTGATCAGGTACCCTGCTGGGGTAATAGGCTGGCCAAAGGAGGAGATAGAAGCCACTGACATAAAGACAAGAAAGCTCCTGACCATGCATGGAGGGTTTCACCCCAAGTCCAGCACCCTGAGGCTGTACGCTAAGCGGAAGGAAGGGGGCCGGGGACTGGTGAGTGTCAGCACCACAGTCCAGGATGAGACAAGGAACATCCAAGAATACATTGGGAAGATGGCCCCAACTGACCGAGTGCTCAGTGAATACCTCAGGCAGCAGAAACCCAAGAAAGAGGAGGGAGACGAGGAACCATCATGGAAGGACAGGCCCCTGCACGGTATGTACCACCGGCAGATAGAGGAGGTGGCTGATATCCAGAAATCCTACCAGTGGCTGGACAAAGCTGGACTGAAAGACAGCACAGAGGCACTAATCATGGCAGCACAAGAACAAGCTCTGAGCACAAGATCCATAGAGGCTGGGGTCTATCACACCAGGCAAGACCCCAGGTGCAGGCTGTGTAAAGATGCCCCAGAGACAATCCAGCACATAACAGCAGGGTGCAAGATGCTAGCAGGCAAGGCATACATGGAACGCCATAACCAAGTGGCCGGCATAGTGTACAGGAACATCTGTGCCGAGTATAACCTGGAAGTCCCGAGGTCAAAATGGGAGATGCCCCCAAGGGTGGTGGAGAATGACCGAGCTAAGATCCTGTGGGACTTCCAGATACAGACGGACAAAATGGTGGTGGCTAACCAACCGGACATAGTGGTGGTAGACAAACAGAAGAAGACGGCCGTAGTGATCGATGTAGCGGTTCCGAATGACAGCAATATCAGGAAGAAGGAACACGAGAAGCTGGAGAAATACCAAGGGCTCAGAGAAGAGCTCGAGAGGATGTGGAGGGTGAAGGTAACGGTGGTCCCCGTGGTAATCGGAGCACTAGGTGCGGTGACTCCCAAGCTAGGCGAGTGGCTCCAGCAGATCCCGGGAATAACATCGGAGATCTCTGTCCAGAAGAGCGCAGTCCTGGGAACAGCTAAGATACTGCGCAGGACCCTCAAGCTCCCAGGCCTCTGGTAGAGGACCCGAGCTTGAAGGATAAACCGCCCGCAGGGGCGTGCTGGGTGTTTTTTATATATATATATATATATATATATATATATATATATATATATATATATATATATATATATATATATATATATATATATATATATATATATATATATATATATATATATATATATATATATATATATATATATATATATATATATATATATATATATATATGGGTGGCTGTAGCTCAGGTGGCAGAGCAGGTCAGCCACTAATCTGAAGGTCGGTGGTTCGATCCCAGGCTGCCTCCTTGGGCAAGATACTAACCCCGTGTTTGCCTACTGGTGGTGGTCAGAGGGCCCGGCGGCGCCAGTGTCTGGCAGCCTCGCCTCTGTCAGTGCGCCCCAGGGCAGCTGTGGCTACAATGTAGCTTGCCATCGCCTGTGTGTGAATGGGTGAATGACTGAATGTAGTGTGAAGCGCTTTGGGGTCCTTAGGGACTAGAAAAGCGCTATACAAATGCAGGCCATTTACCATTTACCATAAATATATATACAGTGGGGCAAAAAAGTATTTAGTCAGCCGCCGATTGTGCAAGTTCCCCCACCTAAAATGATGACAGAGGTCAGTAATTTGCACCAGAGGTACACTTCAACTGTGAGAGACAGAATGTGAAAAAAAAATCCATGAATCCACATGGTAGGATTTGTAAAGAATTTATTCGTAAATCAGGGTGGAAAATAAGTATTTGGTCACCTCAAACAAGGAAAATCTCTGGCTCTCACAGACCTGTAACGTCTTCTGTAAGAAGCTTTTCTGTCCCCCACTCGTTACCTGTATGAATGGCACCTGTTTGAACTCATCATCTGTATAAAAGACACCTGTCCACAGCCTCAAACAGTCAGACTCCAAACTCCGCCATGGCCAAGACCAAAGAGCTTTCGAAGGACACCAGGAAAAGTATTGTAGACCTGCACCAGACTGGGAAGAGTGAATCTACAATAGGCAAGCAGCTTGGTGTGAAAAAATCAACTGTGGGAGCAATCATCAGAAAATGGAAGACATACAAGACCACTGATAATCTCCCTCGATCTGGGGCTCCACGCAAGATCTCATCCCGTGGGGTCAAAATGATCATGAGAACGGTGAGCAAAGATCCCAGAACCACACGGGGGGACCTGGTGAATGACCTGCAG
Organism: Diplotaxodon limnothrissa; assembly: GCF_057381915.1. Taxonomy (NCBI): domain Eukaryota; kingdom Metazoa; phylum Chordata; class Actinopteri; order Cichliformes; family Cichlidae; genus Diplotaxodon; species Diplotaxodon limnothrissa. The sequence goes on along the minus strand of NC_140609.1, from coordinate 1,008,586 downwards.
AGAGCTGGGACCAAAGTAACAAAGGCCACCATCAGTAACACACTACAACGGCAGGGAATCAAATCCCGCAGTGCCAGACGTGTTCCGCTGCTGAAGCCAGTGCATGTCCAGGCCCGTCTGAAGTTTGCCAGAGAGCACATGGATGATACAGCAGAGGATTGGGAGAATGTCATGTGGTCAGATGAAACCAAAGTAGAACTTTTTGGTATAAACTCAACTCGTCGTGTTTGGAGGAAGAAGAATACTGAGTTGCATCCCAAGAACACCATACCTACTGTGAAGCATGGGGGTGGAAACATCATGCTATGGGGCTGTTTTTCTGCCAAGGGGACAGGACGACTGATCCGTGTTAAGGACAGAATGAATGGGGCCATGTATCGTGAGATTTTGAGCCAAAACCTCCTTCCATCAGTGAGAACTTTGAAGATGAAACGAGGCTGGGTCTTCCAACATGACAATGATCCAAAACACACCGCCCGGGCAACAAAGGAGTGGCTCCGTAAGAAGCATTTGAAAGTCCTGGAGTGGCCTAGCCAGTCTCCAGACCTCAACCCCATAGAAAATCTGTGGCGGGAGTTGAAAGTCCGTGTTGCTCGGCGACAGCCCCAAAACATCACTGCTCTCGAGAAGATCTGCATGGAGGAATGGGCCAAAATACCAGCTACTGTGTGTGCAAACCTGGTAAAGACCTATAGTAAACGTTTGACCTCTGTTATTGCCAACAAAGGTTATGTTACAAAGTATTGAGTTGTATTTTTGTTATTGACCAAATACTTATTTTCCACCCTGATTTACGAATAAATTCTTTACAAATCCTACCATGTGGATTCATGGATTTATTTTTCACATTCTGTCTCTCACAGTTGAAGTGTACCTCTGGTGCAAATTACTGACCTCTGTCATCATTTTAGGTGGGGGAACTTGCACAATCGGTGGCTGACTAAATACTTTTTTGCCCCACTGTATGATGAGATTGTGGTCATATCGCACAGTCCTACTATAAGGATGACATTATGACTGAGGGCTTAGTGCCAGATCATTTTTCGTAGAATCGCCCCTGCTCTCCTTTATCCCACCTTTAAACATCACAACACATTTTGACTATCTCTGTCACATGCGTCAGTCTTTGTTCCCCCTCACACACTCACTGTGATGTCACCCAATGGTACTCACTAGGAAAACAAACAAACCTCAATTGGGAAGAACATTATCACTTATTTTGAAACTAAAGAAAAAAAATATGTGCCATTGTCAATCTTTATATCTTATTAGGGAAATTTCATTTACATAAATGTAAATTTCAAAACTCAACCCCATCATTTAATTTGTTCTTGATTGAAATTCATTCAGAAATTTTTAACAAATGAGCTGTCAAAGATACAACGTTCAAGTACAAAGTCTGTCACATTCCTCTCTCTTTTTTTCCTCTTTTTATTTACCCTTCTTATCTTATTGTACTGTTTATTGTTACTCTTATTTGCTCTGTATATTTACTGTACAAACTGAACTGGAATGACTGTTCGCTTTATAATTTCAATAAAGTTGAGAAAAAACAAAAAAACAAACCTTAATAGCACCACCTAGTGGACTGAAGAAGCAAATCTTTTTTTATCCTGGTAGCCTTCGAAAAAGTTTAGTTTGCTCCAATTTTATTTATTCAGTACCATTTTAACTGTAACTTCCACTTGCATCTGCTGCTTATATAATCTGATGTTGATGTCTCTGACATCCAGAGAGTTGGTGTGCAAAAGCAAACGGCTGGTGGGGCTCAAGTGCCTGTTGGCTGTGGGCATTCAAAGCTATTTCACACACGGCACTGAAAACGTTTGTCCACGCTCACTGTGGGTCTCATTTCTTTAGCAGTTCATCGAGCTGCATCTGAAAGTGAAGAGCACATCCTAGTGTGGATCTGGGTGCCTCCATCCTCTCAGACTGGCTGCATCATCAGTTGTCTTGCAGTTGTGCTTCCAAAGCTGGTGCACAGGTGTCTGCTGCAGAGATGATGAAAACACTTCTCTTCTGTGTTAGTGGCAGATGGTGGCTGTGTTGGCTCCTGCAGGTCATGGAAGTGACGGCTTTTTGTAGTGGTATTGATTGTATACCCTGATGTAGACATACAAATGTGGTGGTGATAAGTCTTTTAAACCCTGTTTTGATAAATGTTGTGTTTTTTGTGCGTCCCCTGCCTTTGCAGCTCACTCCACTCTACAGTTTGGGTTAGCTCTAAAACATTTGCTTTTGCTGCCCCACATACCCAGACTGCCTCAGAGCTGTTACAAGGTACGCTGTTGCTTTGGTGTTTGTTTCCCTTCTTAGAGTTTCAACCATATTTGCTATGTAGTTGTCAGTTATTGTGTCTGTGTGCAGACAGATAGTTTACTGGAGATAAATCGATTAGTGTTCATCAGAGGAATTTCCTAGGAAAAGAGCTCACAGAGAAACTGGATCTTGTTTATAATATCAAATGCAAAAGCCAGATTAGTCGGATTGCTGTGTTTGATTGACTGCACAAAGAGAATATTTCGAAATAAAGACACATTTGAACAGGAAGACTGAAGCTGCAGGCACAGTGCAGTTGGATGTTTTCCTTCCTCTTCAGCCCCAGATGTCCGTTGCAGAGGAGAGCTTTACATCGCTCTTATCTCTGAGTCATTAACTGATAAAAACTCCATGTAGCAGTGAGTGCACATAACATTGCTGTGCCACAAAAACACAGGCAACTACAATGCTCCTATTGACGAGGAAGTCTGCTCCCAAAATTCTCTGTAAGTGCTGGGCCCGATTCAAAGCCACTGTGTTAATATGGAAAGTGTTGACTCTCCTCTCCTCTCACCTGTTCCAGTGAAAACCATTTCCCACAATATACAATATGTACAGTATATTGGATGTCGTGCTTAAATGTTGTTTGCAGTGAGCCTGATCAGGTACTTTGAAATTTAAATTTATCATCTAAATGGTTTAGCTTCTGTGGTAATGCTTACACCTGTGCAGAGTGAGTCATTGGTAAAACAGTTCTACTTTTTACAGAAACAAGTACATGTAGTTCGTTCAGGCTACGTAACCTGCGGCTAAGTTTTCCTGTTATATAAATAGTAGGCTGTCTCTCGTGGAGGTGCAGTTTTCAGCAGTTACAGCAAACCTGCAAGCTGCTGCAGAAAGCGATGCAAAATGATCCTGCAACATGTCAGAGACGCCCTTCATGCATCAGTACTGGGGCCGTGTGGCTGCTCACGTGTGCTTCCACATTTTTACTGCTGCAGCTAATTGTTAATAAGTTGTTATTTGTTACTTTACAGATATTTATAGCTGGGACTAAAATGTATCATTTTGTAATTAAAAGTAAGAGTTTAGAGATTGAAAACACTGCATCTCTGAAACATTGCTTCAGTGTTTCAGAGATGGACACAGACCTAGACCTTGAGTTTTTATTTTTTAAATGGCTGTGCTTCATGCATCATGTATGGAGCCTGCACCTGCACCACACTTGGATGTTTTATGAAACCAGACCTGGCTTTCTTTTCTTGTCTTAAAGGAGTTCTTACATGTGTCTTCATACTACACTCTACATCACACATATTGGTCAAGATGGTAAGTAAAACAAAATGTACCTGTTAGGGTGATTGATCACATTTACTTGCTAATGATATCTCTGTTTCCACAAATGTGCAGCGATCTCAGAGCAGGGAAAGCAGAGCCAATGGCAGTTTATGTAGCATGCTAGTCTTCCGTCATGTTCCTATCAAACACCAGACGTGTGCCCACAATGCAAAAAGGTGCTAACCTCTCAGCTTGAGAACATCAAGTAATTGCTGACGGCACAGTTGGGATGCTAGCCCGGTACAGCTTTCAGGGCAGTCAGAAGCAAGCAGAGCCTGCTTCCACAGACGCTGATCAGCTGCAGTGAGAAGATGTAGTAATTTAAAGGTTGTTTGCAAGCAGGTAACGAGAGAAAGTTTGCCACAGAATGAGATAGCAAGCACTGCTTTCCTTGCTTGCCCTGACAGAACACCACTGGTTTAATATATAAAATGTAGAAAAGAAGAAGTGAATTATTTATGTCTCACTATGATGAGACGAAACCAAACGTTTTAAATTTTGGGGGGGTTTCGGCTTTAAAGGGAATTATTGTTGTTCTTGTTGTGTCATTATGTACTGTACAATGGTTGCTGTGAAAGCCCCACCCATCTGCTATTCAAACTATAATTTACCTGGCTTTTAGCACTGGTGAGCAGTGCTTACTCCTTTAAGCATTGACAGTCCTACAAAAACAATTTAAATCCTCCGACTGTTTTTACTAATAGACTGTTGTAACCATACATGCTTTTCAACAGGACACAGATAGGTTCAGCTGGTAACTAAAGAAGTGACCTTCCTTTCATATCAAAAATCCTTGAAAGAGTAGTTGTCTTTCAATTACAGCATAACTAAGGGAGGATTCAGGGTCACCTGGTCCAGCCCTAACTATATGCTTTAGCAAAAAGGAAAGTTTGAAGCCTAATCTTGAAAGTAGAGATAGTGTCTGTCTCCTGAATCCAAACTGGAAGCTGGTTCCACAGAAGAGGGGCCTGAAAACTGAAGGCTCTGCCTCCCATTCTACTTTTAAATACTCTAGGAACAACAAGTAGGCCTGCAGTGTGAGAGCGAGGCTGCATCAAGGTCTCCAATTGTCTTTTAATGAAACAGGTGGAAAAGTTGTAAAAGTAACAAGTTTCAGTCAAAACTGAGCTGAATCTAATGGAAAACTAAAACACTGTCAGTACAAATGCAAATTTGAAATCCTCAGGCAATGAGAAAAGCTTTACATATTTGAAATGTTGCTTTAACCTCCCAAGACCTGAACTCTTCCACAGGAGCATTTTTAATTTCTCTTTGATATTTGGTCACATTGGGGTCCGATGAATGTAAAAACAAAGAATTACCAGATTTTTTTTCCTTATTTTTGTTTTTAAGAAAAATAAGAGCCACATATGAGGATATTCGTTTAAAATTTCGATAGAACAGTAGCATATAACGTCCTCGTAAGTGGATATCAGGCCCTTGTAGAGCAAAATTCAGTATTTTGGTCTAAATAACCCAAAATGTGACGTCCACATATGTGGACACCAGGTCCTAGGAGGTTAATGTCGGGCACTTTGTGCCGTGCAGAACAGTGGACAGTGTGCGTTTGCTTAGTGTGGCTAACGTTGGTATTATTGTGTGCAGAATGTGGTTCCAGTCACGTGGTTATTTACCAGAACACTCAGCTGAAGTACTGCAGGACCACACTGGTTAGCGGGCTTGTCACAAGTCTACACGGGGGGGGGGGCTGCAATGATTAGAAAGTGATAGATGTAAGCATTTAAATGGATCTGTACAACGTATAAGCAGAGTCTTTTGTTAGACCAACAAAGACTTTTTCGAAGCTGCTCCTCTTGAAAACACTTGTATAAGCTGGCTTTATTATAACGTTGTGGTCAGGTGTTCTTTACCTGTGAACAGAGACCGGCTCTACCACACAACAGGCTAAAGCAGCAGCATCGTTTTTGTTGGATAATACTGGAGCTTTAAGGGCAGCCCAGCACTGTGGCACCAAGTACAGCTGCTGTCACCACATAAAGTCACACTGTGTGTAAGACCTGTGCATCCAGAAACCTTTACTGTGTCAGATATTAAACGTCGCAGGGATCACAGTGAACACTCAGACGCAGCGCTGGTGTCTCTGAGTGTCCACCTGAGGACTGCATGCAAATCCAAGCTGGCAGAAGTTGAGCCACTTTAATGTTTAGCTAGTTTATCTGACTGCTGTCTGTGTGATTATGAAGTCATGCACATCAAATGTAACCAGGTTTATCCTGTAAACATCACACAGTATGGGCAAATTTTCATTGACAAGTAATGAACTGCCAGCGTCCCAATCAGCAGACACAGAAAGTTTAGCAGAGCAGAGAAGGTATCCTCCTCTTTTTAAACACCAGGTCTAGACCACTCAGGGTTTTATACAAACACAGTGAAGGCTTCACACAAAAAGGTGCCATTATTTTTCAGTTATTTGTCTCAGGGAGCCCCAACCATTTATCAGCAGGTGGACATCGCAGGATTGCATCACACACCTGCAGCTAGAAATGAAGAGCAGCAAAAAGAAAATATGGAAACAACGTATCCTCTGGAACTGTGCTGATGACAAATGGCTGAGGGGAGGAGCGACTGAGCTGCTTTACAGCCTCTCTCACTCCCATGCTCCTGATGCTTCCTGACCCTAATCTTGACTGCAGATGCAAATAGTCTAAAAAACGTCCCCACCAAACATTTGCATTTAAACAAATAGATAAAGGTCATTTTGAAAAGCTGCCTCCTCATGGTTGCAGTGTGAGGTGGCATGTTCCATGTGTCCCTGCCCTCCTCACAGCCTGATTAAAGCTCCTATTGCAGCACGCCACTCAGTATGGTGCTGCACTCCTGGATCTAGCTACTACAGGCAAATACAGCAGGGGGAGAACAGAAAGGCCTCTGTGTGTGTGCGCATCAACAGCATCATGGACACAGGTAAGTGTGCTATTATTATGCTGTTTTATACATAATGGAAATATTGAAAAATGTTTGGTTTTACTTTTACAGTGTATGTCGGGTTTTTTAAGGGTTTGTCTGGTTTTGTGTGAGATCGTGACGGAGGCTTTTATTTGAGTGGGAAAAGTTTCTTCAAAAAGTTTCCTGCGCTGATATTGATGAAGCTGCTCGTGTGTGACACGTATCAATGAGGACTAAATGTCTAGTTTTAAGAAAACTCTACAGATGTTGACACGAGGAGGTCATTTCTGAACATTTTAAGGTCATTTCTAAAAAGGAAAAAACAACCTCCTCCAAAGAAGAGTTGATATTTTCAAGAATCTCACGTTTGTGCAAAGTTGGGCCTTATCTAAAGGATCCATTCAAAAAGCTGGGGTCTTTTACATAAAGATTTTTGCATGCAATTTCCGTTTGCATAGTAAAGTTTGCATTTTCATTGAGTTTCTACCTCTGCTTCCCAGGAATGTGACCAAATCACACCAACACACACGTGAGATTTGTAGAGGACTATTTAATATATGACACGATGTGCCGCCATGATGCTCGCTGGCATCGCCTGCCTATTCAGTCGTGGCGCTTCTTTGCAGTGTAGTCGTTCCTCCGTACCACCTAAGCCCTCTGGAGTGTTTGCTTATGATGAGGTTTTGGCAAGAGTTTGTAGTTAATTGCCTCTTTTTAGAAGTCCATTTGCATTGACCAAACCAAAGGCAATTTCCATGACATTTACACACCAATCCCAAAGAGTCATTCGCCTATATGCATAAAACTGTGAAGCATTCAAATGACCACACATTTGTGGGAATGGATGAAAATTTGTATGACGTCATGTTACAAGTTGAGCTGCATCACTCATGTCTGTGCTCTGTCTGTCTGCAGAATATTCTAAGAGAGTGTACCAGGGCGTCCGAGTGAAGCACACGGTCAAAGACCTGCTGGCAGAGAAGAGGTCCCGGCAGACAAACGGACCCAGATACAGCGTGAGCACCACGTCTTCTAAACCGCCTGTCTCTCCCTGCTTTACTTTCCTCTATCAAGCCAAACGGCACAGCTGACCTTCTCTTAGCGACTGGGAGGTTTTCTAAAAACAAAAAAACTCCTCTTGTTTACATTGAGGCTCGTTTTTGTGCGCTAACGATCCACGGTGGATCCTTTGACCACCTGTACCTCGCTTGCAAAGCCATTCTGTAAATAGCCGAGCACTGTGCGTGTAGAAAGAGACACGGAGCACAAAAACTCATCCTAACCTCACAAAGGAGCGCTAATACAATGCCTGCAATGCTGTAGGCCATGATCTCCCAAAAAAATCCACAAAAAGGTGGAGGCAGGGCGGGGGGATTTGAGGTGGACAGGTAGCACAGAGAAACAGAAGAAAGGGCCCGTGCAGGAGACTGTCTATGCAAAGTTTGATCCGTGCACACCTGCCAGCCGATATTGTCCTGCGCCGTGATCAGGCCACAGACAAACCTCCTATTGTTGTCTCAGACACACACTTTCTCACACACATGCACACAGAGAAATCAGGCTGTGCTTCTGTGCTTTAGACGCCTGCTCGCACACGCAAGACTGCCTTTTTATTTTCCACAAACCGCCTGTCAAAAGGCTTTTACAGGACACTGTTTGTTTTCTGTGCTGGCACGTCCACGCCATACACTCGCTGATGGCTCGAGCAATGGAGGAATTATGTCAGACAACATTGGAAGATGCCAGCAGACGTTTCCTCTATCTGCTGCAGTGCGGTGCTCATTATAACATTTTTGGCACAGGTGTACTTTTGTGTGTGGGTGGGGGTGGGGTAAATTCCTAGCACGTAGGCTGACATTATCACAGACAGAAATTCACTCTGTCGCTGGTTCTTAAACTCTTTGTGTGGAGGCAGAGCTGCCATAAAAGATTAAAAGTTTAGCTTCATTTGATGCTGAAGGACAGGTCGTTAACAACAACAAGAAACTAACAGAACTATTTCGTCTTAATCAGAGCCGAGATGCTGTTTAGATTGTGTTGCAGACGTCCTGTGACAGCAGAAGAAGGCGAGGAATAGTCTGGATTTTATTTAACGTCAACTAATTTTCAATCAAAACTGAAAATGGGAACAAAGTAATCAAAACAAATCAAAGCTGTTATTAAAAAGTGGTGAAGAGCAGCTCTGCGAGATTGGGCATCGTCTCAGAAACAGACGACCTTAATCTAACGAGCTCCACATCCAAGCTGTGTGGCTACCGCACACAAGTGTGACAGACTGTACGCTTTTGTCAGGGCTCGGTGAATCGACGGGAGCTCCAGAAGCTATCTTCTTGCTTTTATTACTTCCCTTAAATTTGAATAACAAGCTAACACCTGTGGCATCATTCCAATTGTTTTTTCAGTCCGTCAGCATTTTCGCTTTTTTGATATTCCAAACTGAATCGAGCGAAGCCTGCAGGCGACGTGAGCTGTGCACGTCACACACAGGGGCAGGGATAGCTCAGTAGGTAGAGTGGTGGCCCCATGATCGGAAGGTCGGGGGTTCGACTCCACTGAACGGCTGCCCTGAGGTACCCCTGAGCAAGGTACCGTCCCTACATGCCGCTCCCCGGGCGCTGCGTTGGTGGCTGCCCACTGCTTCACTGGGTGAATGGGTTAAATGCAGAGGAACTAGTTCCCTATGGGGACTAACACACACATGTGTAACATGGCTCGCTCTGCTCACGTCTATCAAACGCTCTTCGTTCTGGCCTCGTCTTTAAGCTCCCCCACTCTCACAGCCACTCCAGCATCCACCCGTAGGCCACATTTACTCATCACTTATATGCACAATAGCATACTTGTGGAGAGTGATGAGTTTTATGACTTCCTTGATGGTGATGGTAATAAATCATTTCAAACATAAGTTGTCTGATGGGAAAACGTTCAACACACCTTTGTTTCGTTTAATACAGCTGAGCAACCGTTCTTTAGATAACCAATAATCCACCAAATCTCCATACGTCGTCTCTTTAAACTAACGTTTGGCTACTTTTTGTTACAATATTTATCTGTTAGCCTTAGCGCTCCTTAGCTGTCCATGTTCGATTTAAGCATTTTTCTCATTCATTTATGAATTTTAATCCATCACTCTTGGTTAACAATTTATTCCAATAGTTGTCCATTACCTGTGGCTAACTGCCGGCTCAGGTAATAGGACGTGGTCAGTGTGTAGTCCCTGAGAAACAGTTGCTTGGGAGCAGTTGGCCTTTAATCCCACAAACTTTATTTAACTGTGGACTCTATAGCTTATTGTTACATGTTATGTTAGCATGTACAATATACCAAAGCATGTCAAACAATAGTCTCCTTTGGAGACAACGAGGCGTGTAAAAGAATCTTAGTTGCTACCTCTGCGTTCTGTTTTCATGGTCAAATGTGGTATTATGCAATCATTGGGCCAAAAGAATACAGCATGGAGGCAGTATGACAGGCCATTGTCTGCAGGTCTACAGTCTGCTTTCAGTGTGGGCTTTACTGTGTGTTTATAAATGATGGTTGTAGAGCTAATAATGCACAGAGGCACACAGTAACTAAAGCCATTCCCGCCCTTGTGTTGGCTTGCGCTGCCTTTTACCTGGGAATAAAAGGCCATTGAAAGATAAGAGCAAACTCTGACCACAGTCTCCTCATGTTGGGACAGCCAGACAGAAACTATAAAGCTCTTACACCATTTCACATCAGCAGCTTCTCTTTTCTGACATGTTCTGTCGAGCTAGCGTGTCCAGACATGTTGCTATTACATAAATGAGCCTGGGAACAAATCAAAGTGTGACATGATGCTGAAGAGACATCGCGAGGTGTACCGGGGTGAAAGCGCTAATGCTAACAAACAACACAAACTCACTCTTTGTGTGTGTGTGTTGCACGAACAACATGCAGGAGATGCTACAACACAGTGCAACATGCTGGATAAAAAGCAAACAATGAGCCAGGAAGAAATATGGATCAAGTTTCTGTTTAAAGTAGGAAAATTTACACAAAACAGTTGTGCGTGTTCGATTTTAAAAATATGAAATGGGCTGTTTTAAAAATATCATTGTGTAACATATTTTGCATAGGAAGGAAGAGCTTTTCTGCGAAACAAAGCTAAATAAATCTATCGTTAGTCAACGCCACGGCACAAATACGCACACTACCTGACTGTCTGAGCTTGAGCGAGCTGATTTCCATAGGCAGCCTTCAGAGATGCACTGAGCCATACCTGGGCCACATGAGGAAGTCTTGGCACTGGCAAATCACATTCAAATTTAACCCTCAAAATTTGCGTGCGTCCCAGCCGACATGGGCTTAATATCAACTCTTTCATGTTAGCAATATGCAAACCAGAGATCCTGCCAAACCTTGTCCTCTGTGTCCCTGCGCTGCAACTCTCTGACACGAATCTGTGTCTGCTTTTAGAGCAGAAACAAACTGCAGTGCTGTGTGGTCAACAACATCCAGAGGCAACCGGGTTCTCTGAGCCTCCAGTGACAAGCGTACCAAAGATGACACAGCAAACAGGGCCGCGTCATACATGGTGAACACTGGAGACCAGTGATGCAGGTCCATCAGCAGCGTGACTCCAGACTTTGAAATCCTGTCAGATAAACACTTATGTAATATTTCACATTAGTGCTCTGTGGTGAATGACCAACAGTGTGTGAGTCCTTTAATGTTACGCAGCGAGTAAGAGATCTGACTGTGTTTGCAGCTTTGTTGATTCTTACGATTCTTATTTTGCTCCCTCAAAGGTCTCGTCTATAATAAAAACTACTTTTTGGCCTAACTCTGTGCTTTGGACAAAGGCGGGAACACAAACTACACACTCTGGGTTGGGCTTACGGTTGGGGTTGTCACAAGTGTGGACTTATGGATGAAAGGGGCTGTTAGCATGTTTCATGCTGGTAATACCACAGTTAGGTCAAACTAAAAGTAAAGGTCTGTCTGTCCGAATAATGAGTGTGAAATTTGTTTGGAGTTTAAATTTGAGGACCTTTACAAAGTGCTCTGTAATATTGGTGGCATTGACTTAATTTCAAGAGTTGTCATCCATTACTCTAGGTTTGCTGGTCTTCCTGCCTCGCTGTGCTCTGCTGCTGACACTTTGTATCCGTACAAACTCAAGAGGCCGTTTCCCTGTTGAAGAGCAGTTATTGACTCAGGCTTACAGTAAGGGCTTAAACATTAAGCCAGTGACTGATCCCTGCAAACATGATGTCCAGCGTCTATCTCAGGCTGCATCTTACATATCACGTGGAGACGGGTTATAAATAGAAGCATTTATGTGGTTTTGGTCCAGCTGCAAATTCATACAAGGCTGATCTGAGCAATCGCCCTTAGCACCAGAGAAACTCAAGACCAAATACACATTTGTGTTGTAGGATGATGTTTCATCCTTCCTTCTTCACTCATCATCCCGTGACATGTCTGGGTTTGTTTTGTTTTTTTGTCAGCTGATATGTTTTAGGGCCAACAAACATCTGTTTAGAAACAACAGCATTTGCTTCTAAGACAAAAGTGTTGCTGTAACAGTGTTAACTGCTAGACCACAGGAACCGTTTTCAACAAAGAAGACAAGTATCGGTGGAACTCCATAATTCATATATAAGTAAAACCTGGAATGTCTCTGTTTCTGCAGGGAGGATCAACCACTCCGCCATCATTCGTCCAGATGCCAGGTGAGCGTCCTCTGACCGAGTCTGCCCCCTGAGACAGAGCAGGGTGTCTGGAGTCACTGAGTAACAATGATAAAGGCATTTCTGCTTCTCCACTTCAGGTGCCCACATGCTGCCCAGCTACTATGGCATAAGAGGACGTTCCTTCATCTCTGACTCAGATTTCTGCCCATCCACCAAGCAGTTCTCCCCTGATGTCTATTCCTCCACCCTTGGGGGTAAGCCTCTAGGCTGTGAGCCCTCCACCATGAGCAGCTACTCCTCGCTCATAGACAGCTACTACCCAGAAACCTTTGGTGACTACCGCAGCGCCGCCACCTTCTCCAGCTCCGGCGGGTCCTTCCTGCCCTCGTCAGCACTGTCCTCCCTGCTGCCGCCCTTCGGAGGAGAGTCCTCGCATCTGTTTCTGGTATGAATCAGAGTGACGGTGGCACGCTGACAAAACAAAGCGCATGTTCAGAATAACCTTCGTGGATTTAAAAACGGCAACACAGAAGTTCAGCGTACCTTTTTAGTTACTGTGAAACATAAACATATACTCTGCGTGATGTTCACATTTTTCAAGTGTCAGCCAGCTGACCGACAGCTACAAATGTTCCTGCAGGGCTCTGCGTGTACGCAGCTCTGATCATAGTCTCTGCATGCCTGGTATTTTCAGTACAAAGTTCCTGTTGTTCTTCCTTCACAGCTGAAAGAGGAAAGTTTAGAAGCTGTCTGCTTTATTTGCCAAACTGAGACCTCCGTAGTCTCATATTAGCTTCAGATCAACTTTGTCAGTGCAGACTGATTTCCCATCAGCTCCACTTATGTTCAGTGTGAAAAATTTTCTCTGTTTTGAAGAAAAATCAGTAACTTTGTTCTGACAAGCTAATCTATTAACATGGCGAGGGACACGATGCTGCTGAGTGTAAGAAGACTCAGAGCTCGAGGATTTCAACGATACCAAGCTGCAGTGAAGAGCAGGAACACGCTGAGACAAGAGGAACCGAAAGAACCAAGTTCTATTGGTTATTTCATGCATTTGGATTTGGATTTAATTTAGTTACTTTAGTCACTAGTGAGATTACATTTTTTAAATCCAGTCCACACAGCAGGTGCGACGTTGTTAAAGAGAATGCTCTGTGATCAACATTAGGCTCTGTTAGTGTCTGGGCTGTGAGTCACTTCATGCTTTCACTTTAAATAACTGTTGGCCGACTAATTTTCCATATGCAAAATTCTTTTCCTTTTATCGTTGTTTGTGTCGACCCCCTGAGATTTATGTGTTCACCGGGGTCGGGGTTAGGAACTGCTGCTCTACAGGGCCAGCTTTGACACTTCAGCTGAGAGTACTCGAGTACAGTGAAGGACGTTCTTCTCGTAGTGGAGCATTTTTAAATGAGCAATCTTTCCACCGCAGTTCGAGATGAAAAAAGTTCATTTTTTATGTGACGTTTTTGTTTGACTGGTCACTGACTGCACAGCTAGAGCCAAGAGCATTCAGCACAGGACAGTTATGCTAGCTGTGCACTGCTGTTTAAAGAAAACTCTAAAATATAACAAGACTAACAAGGACATTTAATAAGTGGAATTATTGATAATCTTGCAGAGCTATTTGGGCCCTAAAGTCAAACTTTTAGCAGCAGTCACAGAGGCGGCGTGGCACCGATGACCTTCATAGTACGCCTGCCTGGTCGTCATCCTAACTGCACTGATGGCGTGTATGGAAGTTTTTAGAGTGAAAAACAGACATGCTCCTCGTTCAGCCACATTTGCAGTTTGTGCTCTGATGTTACATTTTTGCACACCATTGGACAGGGTGGGCGGTGTGCCTCGACCGGACTGCACAGAGGATTCTAGAAAAGCCAAAACCAAAACTGTATTCATGGATAGATCACAAATACACTTCAGTTACTGAGATCCATTTAAAGTCCGAGTTCTAGAGTGGTCGAGGTTGCATGTCCGCAGAGGCTTTCAGATGTGCTCGCAGGGCAGGGAAGTGAAACAAACGTAGTGAAGGAAATAATGCGACACTACAGGAAATGCTCTCGTTACAAAAGGTCTGCTGTGATGTTGGGGACTTTGCACTATCTGATGAGGAAATAAATGACTGATTCATCCTTTCCTCTGCTGTCTTCCTGCTGCAGAGAGACTCGTGGGAGCAGTCTGAGCCAGTATCTCAGGTGGAGGCTCTGTGTCAGGACAACCTGGCCTCCGTCAGCGTCCCACCCTCCATGCCCAGCCCCGAACCTCCAGGGAGCCCCTCCCAGTACCGCTCTCCGAGCCGAAGCTCCTCCCTGGGCCCCGTCTCCAGCAGCCAGCCCTACACTCTGCACTCTCTGGAGGATGTCCACTATCACCCTTTAACCTCCACCAGCACTTACCCCACCACACCCTCCTCCTCCTCCTTCCCCTGCCCTCCCTACATGAGCAGCCCCGTCACAGATCTGGTGACCAAGATGGTGACGGAGGAGGCGGCCGACGGCCACGGCAGCCTAACCCCCGGCGCCGAAGCTCATTCCTCCTGGGCTAAGGAAGAGGGGGTGAGCGCCTGGTCGCCCTATGAGATTCGGAGGGCCTACTGACTGAATTCAGAAGATTCAGACGATTTTACAGACACTGATGAACTCAACACTGCTGTAAATTCTTGGGGAGGTTTTTCCAAGAAAATTTCAATGTCAATTTGCTAAAAATATTCAAATTTTAAAGTGTCCCTGTTGTGCTCATTCCCTGTACCCTTGCACTTTGTGCTCAGCTCTTCATTTCACCCTCAGTTGGAAACACGCTGTGTTGGCTGCTGTCTCTGTGAGACCCTTCAAAAGCATCTGGGTGTGATGAAAGTGAGACAGTGCTGAAATGCTCTAAACCGCGGAGTCGGAGCTACTCGATGAACAATGTGGTAAAACCATTTCTTAATTACTCCAAGCATCTGAGCATATCCGACAATATATACATCAAGAAATATGACTGTACCCTCGTATCTGTTAACCAACACATTTATCTGTAAGACAGCAAAGCTTAGCCACATCAACTGCACACTTTGCTGGCACTGAAGGGGAGAGGCTCAGGTGGCTGAGGGGAATGCAAGGCTTCTCATTTGAACTCGCTCCAGGTGTCACATAGTGACATAGATGAGCCACAGAAAAAAGAGTGATGAGGTTCATTTTGAAAACCACGTGAACAGAAAAGCCAGACAGGGGGCACACAGGGGCACTTTAACCTGTTGGTGGCCTCATTCTGCCAAAGGTCCAGTCTGACTGTAGAATAGCACGATTTCTTTTTTTTACCACTATTTCCCGTACGGTGTGGACGTGATCACAAAGCATAGCTTAACTTATAAGGCTGGAGTTAAAGAGCGTATACCAAAGCAAGGATAATGGCTTTGAGGGCGTATATTCTGAGGATTTTGTTTTTTCATAATGTGTGAACATGCTGCATCTTAATCATTGTACCCTGAAGGTTCCTGTAACTTCAGGCTGTAACTGTTATTAAACTGCAGGCTACTGCCATTTGTACGACCCGGCTAAGTGTGGTGCTTGAATGCAGAGGTTGTCTGGATTTACTGGGAATGAAGCAATTGTGATGCTTCCCTTCTGTTCAGGTTTATTTATATAGCTTCAAAACACACTGACAGTCACCTTAAGACTCTTTATACTGTAAGGTAAATGCCCTACAGTATTCTGGAGAAAGCCCAAACGACCCCCGTGAGCACTTTGGGGAGGAAGGGTATGAGGGAAGGATAAACAGCCTTTTAACAGGAAGAAAGGCTGATGTGAGCAGATGGGCGTGAGGGCAAAGAGAAAAGAGGATGCCATCGCCCACGTCCTACACACCACTCTCAGCCACGTGGACAAGAAACAGGGTAACTATGTGCGAATGCTGTTTGTTGATTACAGTTCAGCGTTTAACACAATAGTGCCCTGCAGACTGTTCACAAAGCTGAGGGATCTGGGACTTAACAGCCGTCTGTGTGCATGGGTGTTGGACTTCCTCACTGGCAGAACTCAGGTGGTGAGGGTGGGCAGGTGCTTCTCCAACAGCATCACCATCAACACAGGAGCACCTCAGGGATGTGTCCTCTCGCCACTGCTCTACTCCCTCTACGCTTCAGACTGTGTGGCCACCCACGGCTCCAACACCATTGTGAAGTTTGCTGACGACACAGTGGTGTTGGGTGCCATCTCCAACAACGATGAGGCGGCCTACATGGATGAAGTGAAGAATCTGGCATCGTGGTGCCAGGACAACCACCTCCAGCTGAACGTCAGCAAGACCAAGGAGCTGGTGGTGGACTTCAGAAGGGGTCAGCACAGAGACTACAGCCCATCATCATCAATGGAGCTCCAGTGGAGAGGGTGCAGTCCTTCAAATATCTTGGTGTCCACATCTCCTCAGACCTGACATGGGCTGCCCACATTCAGGTCCAGACCAAAAAGGCTAGGCAGCGCCTGTACCACCTACGATAACTGAGGAAGTTCAGGGTCTCTCCAAAGATCCTCAGGATTTTCTATACAGGCGCTGTGGAGAGCATCCTCACACAGAACATGACATCGTGGTTCGGGAACAGCTGTGTGAAGGACCAAAAAGCTCTCCAGAGAGTGATCCGTACAGCAGAACGCTGCTGCAGGATTGCTCTCCCCCCGCTTCAGGACACCTACACCAGGAGATGCCGGACTAGAGCAGCGCAGATACTGAAGGACCCGTCCCATCCTGGCAACAAACTGTTCCAACTTCTGCAATCTGGTAGAAGGTTCCGCATCTTCCGGGCAAGGACAGAGAGACTCAAGAGGAGCTTCTATCCCCAAGCCATCCGGGCCCTAAACACACACACCCGCCCTCTCACATCATCTATAATTGACTGAGACAGGACTCTTCCAGACACTAAACCAAGGCACAATGTACATTTCAATTCCTTTAATTTTAAATATGTTTATATTGTCTATCCTGTAAAATAGTCAGATGTCTATTCATATTAATGTACAGAATTCACCTGCTTGCTGCTACTACTGCACATTCACCCAGTGTATATACTATATGTCTGTATATATATATATATATATATATATATATATATATATATATATATATATATATATATATATATATATATATATATATATATGTGTATATATAATGTTCTTCCTCTACACCCCCCCCACCCCCCCACCCCCAATTTTTGCACATGTCGAGGAGCGTGTCAGGCTACATTTCACTGTGTGTTATACTTGTATAACTATGCATGTGACAAATAATAAAGAACCTTGAACCTTGAACCTTGAAAAGAAGAACGAGAGCATAGGCAGACTGGGCCAAAGCTTATGGACACAGAAGACTGAAATGTGGGATATAAACAGGGAGACAGTGGCGTCATCGCGGTGCATCACATGAAGTCCTTCGGCAGTCTGAGCCTATAGCAACATAATTAAGCAATGTTTCAGGGTCACCTGATACCTTCGTCAAAATGGAAAGTTTTGATCCTAAAATCCTAAAAGTAGAGAACGTGTCAGTCTCCAGCACAGCAGGAAAGGCGTCTGAGAGAGGAAAGCTCCGCCCCCCATTCTGAGTGAGCAGCTCTCAGTCTGAAGGCACTATGAAAATATAGGACTTTTGGATGTGATAGGGCCTCATTATTCAAGGCTTTGCAGGATTTTAAGAAGGATTTTTAAATTCCCGGTACTCTCACTGCAGCACCTGAACCAACTGAAGGCAACTTTCAGAACAACCTGATGTTAATGACTTAGTAGTCCAGCCTAGAAATAATGCATGCATGAACTAGTGTTTTAGCATCACTCTTTTTACAGATAATAGCAATCCTGCATATTTGTTCAGAGCCCGTCGAAGGACATGATCTGAAAGTTCCTCACAGTGTTGCTGGACATCAAGGTAATGCCATCCAGAGTCTAGTTCTAAGATCTTTAGGGCCACAGAAAATAACCTCATTGTTTTTTGGATACAGCACAAGGAAACTGTAGAACTTTGTGTCTCAAAGTCACGGCTGCAGTATGAATAACTGATATGTGTCAACTGGCTTCAGGTAGGTGTTTGCTGAGTGGGGGCATTCCTACTATTCAATGTTATTTCAGGATATAATACTATAAATCTTTTATCATAAGCTTTATAACTGCATTATGGTTTGTTTGTTTTTTAAATATATATATATATAACTATATATTATATAAAAAGATGTTTTTATATTTTTAAAAATGAAACCATTTTTGTAACATTAATTATCATTATAATTTAAACACTTTGACTTATGACTGTAAATACATGTGACAGGGTAGACATCTTATGATGTTAACACATCAGTGAACCATTCTGAAACATGGAGAGAAAAAAGGCTGATGAAAGATGTTTTTGTAGATGATTTCTCTCCAAAAATATATACAACTGTAAGTCACATAATTAGAGGACCAATAAGGGGACCTATTTAGCAGGATTTCCATATGAGTAATAGGGAGGATTTATTTGAAAGACTTTAAGCATTAAAAATGTGTTCATGGAAAAACATCCAGTTAGTGTAGAAAATTATGTAGGTATGTATGTAAAAGTACGTTTTTCTAACAACATGCCAAAGAGAAGCACGTATAATGTGAATAGTATTGGTCCCAGCACATAACCCTGTGGGGTGAGTAACTTCTGTGCATGAACAAGACTCCCCGTTTACATGCACAATATGGAGTCTGTCAGACAGACATATTCAAACCATTGCAGTGCATGTCCTTTAACACCAACAGTGTAGCCTCTGAACTGTACAGGGTAACTCTGTAAGACACCCCACTAGGAGACAGTGCAACCGAACCCAGAGTGAATGTACCAATTTGTACATATATACACTCCACCCAAGTCATGGCCTCGCCAGATGCAAAGGCCGAGCCGGGGGGCGGAGGCAACAGTCTGCAGATGCAAGACTGGCCCGAGCCGGTCCCACAAGACGCAAGGACCGCGATAGAGCGGCCGCACAAGGACAGCCCAAAAGACGCCAAGCCGACTGCCAGGAAGCATAGCACACCGAGCTACCAATGGGGGTCCTGCAGACAGAGAGTCAGGCAATACGGCAGGGGAGCACAGGCTACTAAGCCACTCGAGCACAGCAGCTAAGCTAACAGACTTGCTAAGGGAGATAGGGGGCTGGGGGGGGGCAGTGTCCAGGAAGGCTGCCGAAACAAGCTCCCACAATGGACACCACTATCACTATCACACACACAGTCACACAGTACCACATGTAAGTACTACCAGTGAACCGCACACGCACAAACAAACAAGTGGCGATCAAACAATCACCGGTGTCACGTTTGCAAAGCCGTTTTATCTGTAAGCTGTGGGGCGTGGCCAGGCTATCCAGAGTGTCTTAAAGAAGTATCCACACGCCATGACCAAGAGGGGGTCATACCCTGTACATATGGAATATGTAACGGAGTGGAGAGATAGTCTCGATATGATAGGGAACAAACGCTGCACTGAGGTCTAGCAGGACAAGCACAGAGATGAGTCCACTGTCAGAGGCCATAAGAACATCATTTGTAACCTTCACTAAAGCTGTTTCTGTGCTGTGATGAGCTCTGAAACCTGACTGAAACTCTTCAAATAAACCTCTGCAGATGATCTGTTAGCTGTTTGACAACTACTCTTTCAAGGATGTTTGATATAAAGGAAGGTTGGAGATTGGCCTATAATTAGCTAAGACTGCTGGGTCTAGAGATGCTTTTTGAGTAAAGGTTTAACTACAGCCAGCTTGAAGGCCTGTGGTACATAGCCGATCATTAGAGATAGGTTGATCATATTTAAGATTGAAGCATTAATTAATGGCAGGACTTCTTTGAGCAGTTTTGTAGGAATGGGGTCTAAAAGACACGTTGAAGGTTTGGAGGAAGTAATTATTGAAGCTAACTCAGAAAGATCAATTGGAGAAAAAGAGTCTAACTTAACATCAATGGTACTAAGAGTAGCTGTAGATAATATTATATCTGTGGGATGATTATTGGTAATTTTTTCTCTAATGATAAAAATTTTATTTGTGAAGAAGTTCATGAAGTCATTACTAGTTAACGTTAAAGGGATTGTTGGCTCAAAAGAGCTCTGACTGTTTGTCAGCCTGGCTACAGAGCTGAAGAGAAACCTGGGGTTGTTCTTATTTTCTTCAATCAGTGATGAATAGTAAGATGTTCTGGCTTTGCGGAGGGCTTTCTTATAAAGCAGCAAACTATTTCTCCAGGCTAAATGATGATCCTCTAAATTTGTAACACGCCATTTCCTCTCCAGATTACGAGTCATCTGCTTTAGGCTACGTGCTTGAGAATTATACCACGGAGTCAGGTACTTCTGATTAGAGACCTTAGTTTTCACAGGAGCTACAGTATCCAGAGTCGTACGTAGTGAGGAGGTGAAATTATTAACAAGATAATCGACCTCTGTTGGAGCAGCGTTCAGATAGCTGCTCTGCTCTGTGTTGGTACAGGGCATTGAAGATGATAACAGTGGGTGGATTATATTCTTAAACTTAGTTACAGCGCTTTCAGAAAGACATCTACTGTGATAAAGTCTACTCTCCACCGCTGTGTAATCAATTATTGTAAATGTAAATGTTATCAGGAAATGATCAGACAGGAGAGGGTTTTCAGGAAACACTGTTAAATGTTCAGTTTCTATGCCATATGTTAAAACAAGATCTAGAGTGTGATTAAAGTGGTGGGTGGGTTCTTTTACATTTTGACAGAAACCAATTGAGTCTAATAACAGATTAAATGCCATGTTGAGGCTGGCATTTTTAGCATCTACATGGATGTTAAAATCACCCACAATAATTATTTTATCTGAGCTCAGAACTAAATTAGATATAAAGTCTGAGAAATCAGACAGAAACTCTGTGTAAGGCCCAGGTGGACGATAGATGATAACAAGTAAGACTGGTTTCTGAGTTTCACAGCTGGGGTGGACGAGGCTAAGCATCAGGCTTTCAAATGAATTAAAAGTCTGTCTTGGTCTTTCATTAATTAATAGGCTGGTGTGAAAAATTGCTGCCACACCGCCCCCTCGGCCTGTGCTTCGGGATTTCTGGTAGTTAGAATGACTCGGGGGTGTTGATTCATTTAAACTAACATAATCATCCTGCTGCAACCAGGTTTCTGTAAGGCAGAGTAAATCAATGTGTTGATCAATTATTAAGTCATGTACTAACAGAGACTTGGAGGAGAGAGACCTAATATTTAATAATCCACATTTCACTGTTTTACTCTTTGGTTCAGATGTGGATACTGTATTGTTCTTTCTTTGTGATTGTTTATGTTTAAGTTGTTTGTTGATGGTTTTTAGTTTGTTTTTTGTCTGTTTGGGAGCTGACACAGTCTCTATGGAGATGGGTTTTTGGGGGGGTAGCAGGAGGAGAGAAGCTGCAGAGAGGCGTGTAAGACTGCAACTCTGCTTCCTGGTCCCAACTCTGGATAGTCATATTTTGGGGGGTTTAATAAATTTGTCCATATTTCTAGAAATGAGAGCTGCTCCATCCAAAGTGGGATGGATGCCATCTCTCCTAACAAGACCAGGTTTCCTCCAGAAGGTTTGCCAATTATCTATGAAGCCCACATCGTTTCTGGGACACCACTCAGACAGCCAGCAATTTAAGGAGAACATGCGGCTAAACATGTCACTCCTGGTCTGATTGGGGAGGGGACCAGAGAAAACTACAGAGTCCCACATTGTTTTGGCAAAGTTGCACACCGATTCAATATTGATTTTAGTGACCTCCGATTGGCGTAACCGGGTGTCATTACTGCCAACGTGAATTATGATTTTACTGAATTACTTTTACCCTTGGCCAGCAGTTTTAAGTGTAAGCATTAATTAGATAAGAGGAACAGACCTGAGAATGGCTCTGTACCAGATGGCATCAAATACTGCTGGATCAGTGACAGGTATGCAGGCATAGGGCATTTAAAGCTTTATACCTGCACAGTTTCTGTATCACAAGCAATATGATATGTTTGTATGTCATACTGTTGCTGTCACTGTAACAGTAGTGGAACCAGAATATTTTTGTGTTGGTGACCAGAATGAGACCATGACTGACATTTGGTTGGGACAGACACTGATTAGTTGTTCATTCTTTTGGTCACTCACCCACTCTTGCTCAGTGCATCATGTGG
The DNA here is from genome assembly GCF_057381915.1 of Diplotaxodon limnothrissa. Lineage (NCBI taxonomy): Eukaryota > Metazoa > Chordata > Actinopteri > Cichliformes > Cichlidae > Diplotaxodon > Diplotaxodon limnothrissa. The sequence continues at coordinate 986,265 of NC_140609.1, read as the reverse complement.
ATTTGTGCTAACCTGTTCTGGGTTAAGCTGAATTGATGCCATGGCAATTGGTTTCATTTAGCTTTAAACAGTTTTTATGTCCTGACTGTTGGAGTTATCCACAAGCAGCAGACATCATGCCGATTAATATCTCACAGGTAATAACGAACACCCTACAGTTGTTAAAACGTTGATATAAATATCATTAATGCATCATTGTATTGCAAAGCTGTGTGTGATGTTAGGAGCCCATACACACAGCGCTGTGGGAGAGTGTGACTTCTGTACAGAGCGTTGCTGGTGTTGCTTTCCAGCCTCTCCCGCATCCCCCCCCCCCCCCCCCCTCCCCTCCGTATCCAGTGTCCTACTGAAATAATTCCAACTGGCCTCTCCTGACACTGTTCCTCAACCCACTGCTCCACCCCATCCCTGCAGCGGAGCCATAAACCACACCCATCCACACTGTGTATTAAATTGTGTTTGAATCCAGTCGTCTTTTTCTGGGTGTGAAGCATGTGTACTGTTTTAATTCACTATTTAAAAATATTATATTATGATATTACAATGTGTTTGTATATAAACGTGTCTAACACAAAAACCCCAAATCAAACCTGCCATGTTCCTGAGTCTGACCCAGTGTTTTGTGTTTAATTTTGTTGTTCTTGCTTGTAGTTTGAGTCACTATGTCCTCCGTGTGTTCCACATGTCATATTCAGTCTATTTCTCAGTGTCAAGTCCACATCTTTGTGAACTGTCTCATGTTTCCTGTTTTATTTTGATAGTCCCTGTCCTGTGTGCAGTGTGTCTGGTTTTGCTTCCCCTTGTCATGTTATGCCTAAATGATCCCAGCTCTCTCTCTCCTGTCTCCAATTCCCTGATTACTCCGGTGTGTATTTAAGCCCTGTTTTCTCCTTGCTCTGTGTTGTGTCATACCCTCATTATGCTGTAACGGCCCTGAAAATCTTAGAAATATGGTATCTAAGCAGATTCTTACTCTGGATGGCATTACCTTGGCCTCCAGTAACGCTGTGAGGAACCTTGGAGTCATTTTTGACCAGGACATGTCCTTCAACACACATATTAAACACATATGTAAGACTGCGTTCTTCCATTTGCGCAACATCTCTAAAGTTAGAAATATCCTGTCTCAGAGTGACGCTGAAAAACTAGTTCATGCATTTATTACTTCCAGGCTGGACGACTGTAATTCATTATTATCAGGAAGTCCTAAAAACTCCCTGAAAAGCCTTCAGCTGATCCAAAATGCTGCAGCAAGAGTCCTGACAGGGACTAGAAAGAGAGCAGATTTCTCCTGTTTTGGCTTCCTGTTAAATCCAGAATTCAAAATCCTGCTCCTCACATACAAGGTCTTAAATAATCAGGCCCCATCTTATCTTAATGACCTTGTAGTACCATATCACCCTATTAGAGCACTTCGCTCTCGCTCTGCAGGCCTACTTGTTGTTCCTAGAGTATTTAAAAGTAGAATGGGAGGCAGAGCCTTCAGTTTTCAGGCCCCTCTTCTGTGGAACCAGCTTCCAGTTTGGATTCAGGAGACAGACACTATCTCTACTTTCAAGATTAGGCTTCAAACTTTCCTTTTTGCTAAAGCATATAGTTAGGGCTGGACCAGGTGACCCTGAATCCTCCCTTAGTTATGCTGCAATAGACGTAGGCTGCCGGGGATTCCCATGATGCATTGAGTTTTTCCTTTCCAGTCACCTTTCTCACTCACTATGTGTTAACAGACCTCTCTGCATTGAATCATATCTGTTATTAACCTCTGTCTCTCTTCCACAGCATGTCTTTATCCGGTCTTCCTTCTCTCACCCCAACCAATCACAGCAGATGGCCCCGCCCCTCCCTGAGCCTGGTTCTGCTGGAGGTTTCTTCCTGTTAAAAGGGAGTTTTTCCTTCCCACTGTCATCAAAGTGCTTGTTCATAGGGGGTCATATGATTGTTGGGTTTTTCTCTGTATGTGTTATTGTAGGGTCTACCGTACAATATAAAGCGCCATGAGGCGACTGCGGTTGTGATTTAGCGCTGTGTAAATAATGTGTTTCCTCTGTGGTCCTTGAGGAGTCCTAGTTCTAGTTTTAGTTCACGCTCTTGTGTTTGGATCGTTTGTGCTGCAGCAGTGAAGCTGCAGCAGTGAAGCTGCAGCAGTGAAGCTGCAGCAGTGAAGCTGCCTCTTCAGTTAACTTTTTAAGTTTGAGTCCTGCGTTTGGGTCCACCTGCTGCCTGCGAATCAGCCGAAACCATGACAAGAAACAAACACACTGGGTTACATTAATGTATGTGGTGAACACTTTGGAAGAAATCTACAGGTTGTCGTCAGACCTGGAGAGAGAATGTCTGACTAACAAATGATTTAATGAAAGAAGTTAAAGCCTAAAATAAATAAATGAATAGTGACAAACAAAATTATTCCTCTGTACTTGAATTAAGAAGGGTTTATGTTACAATAAATGTTCATGTGAGAATGTGCTAAAGACAAATCTAACTGAATTAGAATTAAACAAACTGAACGAAACATGAAGTGAATTATATCCATTTGAATGTTCAAATGTGATGTAGATGTGAATTCCCTTTGTTAAGAATAACAAGGCAAATGTAATTAAGAGATTTTAAAGTTTAAAAGTTTAAACTTTGTGCTAAATCAGAGAGAGTGAGAGAGATAAGGTGTGAATGGACATCAAATGATTTAACTTCAGCAGTTTTATTGAATGGCCAAAATGTGAAGATGTGACGTCGAGTAGGAGAGGGAGGAATAAAAGTGGGTGTAAAAGAGATTCAGGGTTCAAGTTGTGGACATTCACTTTTTAACCTTTAGTGAAACAGTAAAAGTCTGAGGATTATTCTTATTATATCCGAGCCATAATAAAATAATCTTTCCTTGGAGCCTGCTGTCTAGGCTACTAGACAGCAGGCTCGTGCCATAATCAATATGGCAGCTACCGTTGCCAAGTGGGACTGATAGGACTCGACCTGTGAGGTTACTCAGGCTGCCTCACCTGGATGATTTCAAGCTAGTTATTGCTGGGCGAGTCCCCTCACCCACATGTTGCATTATCTCACAGGATCAGGAATTAGGACTGTTTTTTTTATCAGAGAGAGAAATTAACTTCCTAGATGCAGTCGTGATGCATGCTCAATCATCCAGGTAAGTAAATCTCCAAAAGCTGATTTTCATTGCAGTCAGCTGAGACTGAAGAAGTCACCTGGATGAGTGACGAAATGTTTCTCCCACAAAATGCTACGTCCTGATGAACAGAATCAACTTTTGGAGATTCCTATATGCAGGTTTTTTTGTGGGCCTTGCAGATCGACCAAAAACAACCAACAAAAAAAATACAGTGAAGCATTCAGTGTTTGAGTAAATGTAAAATATGATAAAACAAACTAAAATCTCACACAGGAAAGTGACAGAACCCAGATCATGTGGAGCTTTTTACTGGGACACGCTTAAAAGAAATCTCTTCAGTGTTGTGAAGGAGAAAAAAATCCAGGTCATGTCTGGTTTAATCACATGGTTCATTTAATACTGTCGATACGTGGTTGCTTTAATCATTCACTGCACCTGTTTCTTTATGATTCTTCTATTGTGGGGTTTTTGTGTGTGTTTTTGCAGAATTAAGGCAGTTTTCTATTTTCTTTCATTGCAGGGCATCTGAACTCTCAGGGCCACCGTAGCTGGGCTGTTGGATACAAAATATCCTAATTTCATGCTGACTCTATCCTACCTGTGGGTAGGATTTTGTACAAAAATGTCTTTTGTTTGTTCTTTAAACATGAAATTTTAGTAATTCATCCTGGAATGAAGTGTGTGGAGGGCTGAAGCCATCAAAAAGAGTCTGATAGGAAACAAACCACAAAACCAAAAAACATGTTCCAGATATATCAAAGGTTTTTGTAGGACGAGCAAATGGTGTCAGCTTTTAAATCCTTACTTCATTTTTCATTTGTCTGTTTATCCTGTTTATTTTACCTTCAAATGTGCTGTGTTATTTGCTGAAGTGTTTTCCAGTCGGCTGACAGTATGGAGGAGAGAGTTTCAGCAGTGAGTGTCTGCAGCCCTCTGCAAAACACGGTGGAAGTGTTGTCATGGTTTGATGGCTTCATCAGAAAAATGAAATTATTAATGAGGAAAACTATAATTAGATTTTGATCATGCATCTGATCATGCATCATACATCTAGACTGATTGATAACAGTTTCATTTTCCAACATGTGATCACAAAAAAAACTGCCAGTGCACAAAAATATACCATGAATGCACACTATCATGTGTGTGTGTGTGTGTGTGTGTGTGTGTGTGTGTGTGTGTGTGTGTGTGTGTGTGTGTGTGTGTGGAAAGACAGAATGCTTTCATAAACATTTCCATTTGTGGCCTGTAGGTGGAGCCGCTGCGCCGCGGCTGCAGGAGGGGGCGCTGTGAGAAGAGGCGGACAATGCTGGGCGAGGAAACGGGGATGTGCAGAGAAGAGAGCACTTTGTTTAAAGCAGGATGCACAAAGATTGATTTTAATGGACGAATAGAAATGATGATGATGATGATGATGATGATGATGATGATGATGATGATGATGATGATGTGTTAGCACATATCAGTTTTTAATCAGTTTGCTGTTCTTATGGCGCGAGGACGCCCTAATAATCTAACAATGTTACTGCAGCATCTATGATGAATAATGTTATAGATGCTGCAGTCATAATCAAGCTTTGAGTTATTATTACTGTAATAAATGTAATAATATTCATAGATCCGGGTCTTAATTCACATATTTTGACCGGTTTATGGCACAATTTTATTTTGGATGCATTTATCCAAGTGTGATGAATGTAACGTTGATATAGTTGAGTTCATTTTATCTTCTGACCTTCGCACCACAAACAGTCTGAGAAATAAAATACACTCGAAGTGTAGTGTAAGGGACTTCAGTGCAAAGAAGGAGCTGCAATGTTTGTTTTTAGTTTCGTTATTTATTCATTTATTTATTTATTTACTCGATTTCAACACAGATTTGATAGAAAATCTAAAATAATAACCGTTTTTGATCATAATGATCATAAATCATAATGCTGGGGGAGTTAAACATTTCAAAGGCCGGTTCTTAAACGGCACACTTTACCGGAAACCTTTGATCCTGAAACGCATTTTTATTTTCATGAAAATATAACCAAGACAAGGACAGAACTGTGCGTGAAGCTGCTGAGCCTCTCTCCCTGTTCTCCCAGCAGGTGTGAGCACTCTGATGGAGCTGGAGGCCCTGCCATGCCAACGAGGGCTGTTGGCCCTTGCCACACCCACTTTCCCTCTTTGCCACTTTTAATGTATTTTTTATGAAATAAACTTTTTAAAATGCGTGACTAGGCTAAACGCGAGGTTTGAGGTGAAATGCGCTCTTAAGGTTGCACGGAAGCAGTCGTGGGTGCTGCAGTGCTAAGTGAAGGGGGCTGATGCTGGGATAGTGCAAAAGGAGGGTAAAATGAATAAAAGTGCATTTTTTTCGAGGTTAAAGTGTAAAATACTAATATATGAGATTAAAGTGGATTTGATACAGTGTTCATGCTTAGTGATTTTACTGAAAATCGATTTGAGAGAGTTGCCTCTGAATATTCAAATGGTAAGTAACGCGCAATCAAATCATTGTCAAATCATTGAGTTCTAGGGGTTTTAAATAGAGGGAATGGAGGGAGAAAATCTCAAACTAATATGTCCCCAGCTCTATTACAATCATTCTGTATGCTCTGGCTCTGCTGTAAGACATTTGTGTTGCTATTTTTGGAGACTTTTGCAGAAATTTCGTTCTTGGCCATTTTGCTGAGGCAGAAAAGGACATTGTTGAGTCCCTCAGCTCTTCTCCAGGAATCATCTCTCCATCCCAGCCATCATGTCCGGTGAGTTTCACCTCGGATTTTCTTCAGGAAATCATTTTCTTGCATTTTTCCCTGTTTGGAAGACAAAGGGGGGGGGGGGTGTAATGTAGAGTTTATTGGAAATATTGAAAGCACACGATTTGTGTGTTTAAGTGGAGTGCTCACCCCCCATAAATGCCCACTTCTTCCCATATTTAAATTAAAGTAGAATGGGCTAGATTAAACTTCCACGTGTAGAATAACTTTAATGCCACCTGATTCCACCTGTTTGTGTAGCGTTCTCCACTCAAAGACTTCTCCAAGCTTCACTGGCGTTTATGGCTTTACTGTGTGTTATAGTTCTGCCGACTGTCGTCTGTCGACGCACATCAGGACGCGCAGATGATCATTTTTAAAGATCTTTTTAAGTTTGGAAAAATTCAACTGGAAGTCTCGCGGGCTGTGTGGTCGGGCTGTCTGTGCGCAACAGGGTGTTCTGTGTGTTCGAGTGGGATGTGTCTGCCTTTCGTTTTGGCCAGCGTCTGCCACATTTAAGACAAATCATAAAGTAGCATTTCTCTGTATGAATATTTATCAGATGAGGTTTCATCTCTTAACACATTCTCTAAAATGTTCGCAGCCCTGAATGCTTTAAATATCGCCTTTAGGCCTAAATCGCCCGCACCTATACGAGACGTTCTTTCACCGTATCTTAATCAAGCTTCAAGTAAGGAAGAAAAAAACTGCCAATTACTCCCATTGCCTTTAACTGTCAGGCGTTCGTGGTGGGGGGCAGGGGTGATTTGAATAAAGTAACGGAGATTGGTGTAGAGCTCGGGGTTTTGAATTGTAAACAGCACCGGGCTGAAATCGCCTCGAAATTTTTCCATAACGACCTGATCAAACTTTCACTAAGTGACCGCGCACGTGCACCACGCGGGAGGCTCGTTTCCTTGAAAACTGCAGCGCTTCGATCCAAAAGCGCAGATCAGCGGCTCCTTCTAGTTTCGAAATTTTGTTCCGTTTTGGTCGCGGATCGCTTTGCTGACTCTTTGTCTGCGCGCTTCAGCTTTAACCTCATCCCACCGTGCCAGACAAACTTCTCTTTCATCTCCTCGCCTATTTTTATTTACTTTACATTCATTCGATCGTATATGCGTAATAAAATCTACTTACTTTAACGCGTTAAGAGCCGATTTCTTCTGCCTCTGACTGGGGCGTGGCAGCTCAGGGCTACAGGGTGCAGTGAAAACGTCTCCCGACCGGGAGGCTCCGGGGAGGGGATCAGCCGCCAGTAACACTCAGAAACACTGAGCGGTGGAAACGACCTTTACGCACCGGTGATAAAATAGGATCTTTGGATAATTCAAAGCACTTCGTTATATTCTTTTACAAAATCTTAAAAGACAATCTTTCAGCAGTTTATTAGAATGAAGCGACACTTCATGGAGCGATTTCAGTTTACTGGAAACAAAATAAGCTGTGATGTGTAAGAAATGCTTTGTGGTGCTTTACTGGAGGAGCAGGGAGAGGGAGGAGAAGAGTGCACGACTGGTTTAGTTTGCTTTAAGAGGAGATTACTGCGCATGAGTGACACACTGTGCTCTTCATTAAGATCAACTGAAGGTGTACCCGGGGGTCCGGGTGAAGATCACGGTCAAGGAGTTGCTGCGGAGGCACAGAGAGAAGGAGGCCAACAACAAGAAGCTTAATGCGGTAACTCCTCCCTCCCCCACGCCTCTTTACCCTTGTCCCCTGCTCTCAGTCTCACCTTTTTTCTGCTGAGAATACCGCTCTGTGCAAGCCTGCACCTGTAAATCACTGATAGCCCGTTTTATCAAAATAAGCCACTCAACTCATTTACAGGAAAGCAGCCATTAATAATCTGGTATCGCCTTCCCCCTCCTCTGTATTTCTCTTTCTTCCTGATCAGCAGATGCATCAGGCTTGCTTGGAACTACAGGAGCTTCGCGCGTCCACTTTCCAAAGTAGGTTTGTCCACCCAGTGTGCTAAAATACATCCCAGAAAGACACACATGCACTACAGCGGCCTGCCCTAAGCGTCACAGTCTGATGATCTTAATCAAGTTGTTTGTTTGTTTGTTTGTTTGTTTGTTTGTTTGTTTGTTTGTTTGGGGGGTCAAAAATTCTGTAAAATAAACATATAAATATGCATCAATTATTGAGGACGCCTTTTTCAGTTGGACGGGGGGCAAGAGGCATTCAGATTTCAGAGGGGTGGAGTTCCACCGTGGTCTCTCAGACCACGCCCTTTCAAAGTGGTCGCAGATATATCCTAGTCCGTGATTAAATGATAGGCAATGATTAACCCAGAGCGTGTGGTTCGCTTGTTTTCATCGCATGTGTTTGTATTCTGGATATTTTCGGTCTGACTGTTACACTGAATCTCGGCAGGTGGCCATGTGGCTCCTCCTCCCTCTGTCCCCCCAGCTGAAGCCAGCAGCTGCGGGTCGCTGGCCCTCCAGCTTCGAGCCACCATCTCGTTTCCAGTCCCTGACAGCGCGTGCAACATCCAGATGCAGGAGTGCGGCATCCAGGTGCAGCAGCAGCAGCAGTTTGGGGATGTGATGTTGCCCGGCAACGGATACGGTGGTACCACCTACGACACCCCTCTGCCTCCTTTTCCAACCTCCCCTCAGCCTTGGTACCACGGACTGTCCTCAGATGCGGACTACTACGGCCAGGGGATGGTAGGTCTCAGCTGGCACCAACGAAACACCGTCATTAAAGAAATAATCAGAAACTGGGATTTCTTAAAACTTTTGTGACAAAACGGAAAAATTTCCTAGTTTTTCTGTTTGTGACCAAAATTGAAAGATTGTTTTAAAAGCATACGAGATACGAGCAATAGCAATGCGTTTATTTGGAACAGAGGTTTGGTGTGGTGGTCGTTTATTTCCACAAACACTGTCAGTGTCTGTGTTCAGCATGTAGTGGATAGGTTTGTGTGGATATATTTGAAGGAGCTAGTCTTGCTTTGACTGTGATTACAGCTGTTTGTGTTTGATAAAATGACCTGTCTGGCAGGATAAACAGCTGCATGTCAGTTTTGTAAGCTGTCTGCACACAAATGAATGCATTAAATCAAAAACACCACTCACAAGTGTTCCTGGTGAGCCCTGGGCCTAGCTTTGGTTGGATGACCACCATGTGGCACACCTGCAGTCCTGCCCAAAGTAATTTCGATGTCCTCCTCTCTTTCAGGCCCCTTGCTCCTCATTGGAGTCACTGACTTTCTGCAACCCTGTGGATCCCAACACTTATTCCCCACAGGACTCCTTCTCTTCCTCCTCCTCCTCCTCATGCTATGACTCGCCCACCAGAATGGAGTCAAGCTTCAGCCCACAGCAATACCACTATCAGCACTGTGGCCCCCAGGAATATTACAGCTTGCCACACTGTTGGTCAGGCCAGCAGGAGAGCCCCCCCACCCCAGAATGCACACCTTACTTTGCTCCCACAGACTATCCCCAGGTGTATCCTGTAGAAGACAGCTGTTTCCAGAAGGATTTCCCGCTGAGCTCTGAGATGTGCTACAATGCTTTATGATGAGACCGTGAACAGTATTACTTTGTATCCTGACTGTAAATACGATTTGGCTCAGTGAGGTTGTTTGCTTTGCATTTCACTTGGTCTGCTTTACTTTAATCAATTCATTTGTAATAAAAACTAAATGATATATTTTCATACGCTAATGTTTTGCTGCACAAAATAAAAATGTGTAAAAGTCAGCACTGTGCTTGTAATGTGCGCTTGTCTATTGCAGAGTTTCCACTGTAAAAGTCGGGATGTTTGCTTCAGCCAGCAGGTTCAGACTTCACCCTGTGAACATGCCCTGTAGCCACAGGTAACAAATAAAAGTGAAAAATGTGGGAAGAGTGTGAAAGTAAATATCACAGGCTGATAACATGTCAGGGCTGAACTCAGCTGTAACGCAACAATTGGAAATGAAGGCAAGGAAACGTCTGAGATTTGACTTTGGCCTGCAGGGCAGTATTTCACTGGGAGTTCAGAGATCAAAGGAGAACAGATTAACAGACAAGCCGACTCACAGTGGCTGCAGCTCAGCTAACAGAGCAGGACGTCTGCTAATCAGAGGGTTGGTTTGGCTTTTTCAAGAATGCTTGAGCTCCGAGTTGTCGCGTAATGCTGGAGTCGCTGTGTGTGAATGAGACTGGTATTTAAAAAGTACTTTGACTCCTCAGACAGGTGTCAGTCCATTTATCTGATTTTTTCAACAAACTCTCAATAATTTCTCCAGACTGTGAAACAAGCACTGTTGAAGCTGCAACCCCCTCTTATTATACTTACAGATTTTACACGGAGCTCAGCCAGTTTATTAGGCTACCTGTCAAAAAACAAGAAATTCAGTAAATGGACTGATTTTCTACTCTGAGCACTCTTGTCCTGTTTAGTGCTTTCGATCTCACACACACACACACACACACACACACACACACACACACACACACACACACACACACACACACACACACACACACACACACACACAATGTTAGTAGGTGAGCTGCTCTCCCACCAGAGCTACAGCCACCGTGTAACTGACCAGTGTGGATTATTACACTTAATAGTCACTCACTGCTTAATATTTGCATTACCTCAAGTTTCCCCTCGTGCAACACTGAAGTAATGAATATTTAATAACAATTTTTCATGTTGCATGAAAATGGGAAGAAAAAGAAATAAGCTTTTTTAATGCCTGACCGATTTTACTTGAGTTTATCTAGAGCAGGCCTTTGGCTCAGTGTCACGAATGATTATTAGATACATAAAGCAGCTGCCAAACTATGTAAAACATCTTTCTGCTGCTATCTTATGTCTTTAAAATGGCAAGTTGAATCTCGTTATGAAAGCGGATGCGTGTGTTTGGTAATTTGTGGACAGTTTGTTCTTGATTCTTTGTGCCAAACTTAATCATGGAGCATGGAAAAGGTTTTCCAAGTATTTGTCTGCTAAAACAGACAAACAAAAGAAAGAAATCATAAAAGTCTGGATTATTTTGTGACTTCCTGGTCGCACTTCCAACCTAGCTCACTTGAAACTAGTGTCTCAAACTAACACAATAAACGAGGAGTGCGTGCTCCAAAGATCCTGTTGGCAGGCATCCCTTTCACTCCCGCTGAGCCAGCATATGTGGAAATCCCCTTGGAGACACTTGACGGCAGCTGATAAGTGTGGAAAAATAACCCAAAACATTTAGGCTGGAGCAGAGCGCCGCAATCAGCTTTATTAAGTGGCAGTGGCATTTCTGCATGCCGACAAAGACAAAACTTTATATGCCATCATATTCCAGGAACCACGATAACTTCTACCAGTGTAAAGTCTTTATCCATTTACAAGCTAAATGTGCAGGAAACCATTGTTCTCTTAGTTACTGAGTTACAGGATGTGAGTGTGTCCACGCACTCTGCACGGCCCAACAAAGACACCGTGCCAACTCGTCCAAGTGCAAAGAAAACACATGGGAAGTCCGCAATCCTATACTTTATGTTTTTTGAATCTTGCCTCTGGCATTTGCCATAAATCATCATAAGGAATCTGGACTAAAAGTGAAATGAATGAAAAAAGGAACTATTTTCAAACAAAAACTGTAAGCAAGAAAAAACACCCTGGAAGCTAAAACCTGTGATAACTGCACAGTGTGGGCTAGTTAACACTATCACCTGAGTCGATAACTGTAAACAACAACAGGCTCCATGTTTTTCTTCTGTCGAATCCTCATCGTCTAATATTATAATAAGAACATTTTAATCGATAAGTATGACCCACGCTTCCACAATGTGAAGGAAAAACAACAGCAAAGAGAAGAAAGTGATGCACATCC